>NC_136059.1:1191153471-1191344971 GCF_964261635.1 Lissotriton helveticus
TTTGTAAATGCTAATTCCTAACTATATATGGTCTATAACCTATGGTTTTTTCAGTGAATTTCATTGGTTTTTTAAAAGCTAATATCTATAGCTGTAAAATGTATTCTTCTTTAAATCCAAAAATATATTTTATATGTTTATTAATAATTTTTTTTAAATATTTTTTTTTGTTTTGCTCCCGGTCCGCGAACCGGAAAGCTTTCCGTTAGCTCAAATTGATGCCGCGACCCGGTCCGCGAACCGGTAAGAAATCAACATAGTGACGGTATCGCGTTGCCGCGTAATGCGTCTTGTGACGTACCGCGTTAGCGCACCCGGAAGTGCCCCGGGGCGCGGACCGAGGCGCGAAACGCAGCTCCCCGGAAGCGATCCGCGGCACGTCGCGAAAGCGCGACATATCGCGTTGCCGCGTAATGCGTCTTGTGACGTACCGCGTTAGCGCACCCGGAAGTGCCCCGGGGCGCGGACCGAGGCGCAGCGACCCGGAAGCTAACCGGGGCGCGTTCCGCAGCGCGTAACATGAGCGTGAGATGTCATGTGACTTGTTAATAAAACTTTTCATTGGTTCATTTCACTTTTGGTTTCATAATGATGTAAGGCTAGGTCAGGTGACCTAAAAATAACACTTTTCATTGGTTTAGAACTATTTTTTTTCCCAAATGATGAAAGCCCCCACCTTTTTTCTCACTCTGACTTTCAACTTTGAGAAAGGAAGACCTGATCATTTGCTCTGATTAAAAAATGGCTTCAATAGTAGCTTCAGCTTCTGCACCCCCACCACCACCACCACCATCTCCTCATAGGAAGAGAGGACCACCTGCACAGTTTATTGGAGACACAGAGGAGGAAGAGGAAGAACAAGACGGAGAGGAAGAAGAGGGACCACGATTTGTCAAAGAGTTACCCCGGGTATCTCATCGCAAAGTTAGCTTTATCTGGCAATTTTTTTCCATTCCACCAGGAGAGAAAAAAGTCAATGCACGCCATGCTACGTGCCTTATCTGCCAAGATAAGTTATCCCGGGGCACTAATAAAAAATACAGTTATGGAAATCACACGATGCACCGACATATGCAGAGGTGGCATCCAAACAACTATAGTCGTGCAGAGATGCGTGAACTACAACAGAACCCCCCAACTTCGGTGACAAGAACATCTACTGATATCTCTCTCACAGTTGGAGAGGCCAACGAAACAGTGCCAAATATTCAAAAAAAATTTGTCCATATGAAGCTGACATGCTTATATTGTGGCACTTTAATTTCATGCGCAAACATGAGTCTGAAATTAATTAATTTGGCTTTCGAGAAACACCGATGCTCCAAACGCAGCAAGTTAAAAAAAAATTTTTTGCTCCTGTTGAGCCTTTTTCAATGCCTCTTTCTGTTCTTTCCCTTTGAAAAGAAAAACAAAAACAAATAAGTGTTCAAAAAATACAAAAAAAACAAATAATGTTCAAAAAAGAAAAAAAAAATATAAAACAACAAAAATATAAAAAAAAAAGTTCTTTTCAGAACTACCTCCCCGTTATTAAAAAATTGCTAGAATGTTTAGCACTCTGGCAAGCTCTATTTCTTTTGGCTCGCTTCCCGGTTAGCTTCCCGGTACGCGGACCGGGAGCTAACCTCGCGAAATTTTTTTAAAAAATTGTTTTTTTTCGCACATATAAGCCTCCTCAGCCACCCTCACAAAACCTAGGGGGTCAAGATAAGTCTACCGTGCCCCCTTCTACCCATTCTGAACATTATTTGCCCTCCATTTTGTTTCTTAATTCGACCGAAACACAAAATGGTGGACTCCCGTAACGCTTAAGGTTCGCGAACCGGGGCGCTCAACAGTTCGCGTACCGGGTCGCTCCCTGGGAAGCGCACCATCAAAAAAGGTGGGAAAGTAGTTTACAGAAAAAATTAAAATTAAAAAATAATCAACAAAACCAACAATCAATTAACATACAGTATTTGAAAAGTCTATCATTCATTTTTCATTGCAGTACGCTGCCCAGAACGCTTCCCGGTTCGCGGACCGGGCGCTACCCACGCTAAAAAACAAAAAAAGCCGACCTAATGTGGAAATGATTTATGTAAATATGTACAAAAGTGTATAGAGACACGTACGTTTTTCACTGTTCAAAGATGGCGCTAAGATTACTCATAACGCTGTGGTCCCTTCTCTATCTCTACTCCCAAGGAAACGTATTTAAATGTATCAACCTTTATGCTCTGTGAACACCGAAGAAGGCGTCTTGCCGAAACGCGTTTCTTTTGCCCGTAATAAAGCAATTTGAAATAGCATCCCCGTGAGTGCAGTTTCCTTTGGGGAGAAGTCAAAGGTGTGAGCGCGATATATATATATATATATATATATATATATATATATATATATATATATATATATATATATATATATATATATATATATATATATATATTACCTACTGGCGGTCGCCAGTAGGTATATATAGTTAGGATTTTTTCTCTATGGGATTTTTGAAAATTCTATGTCTAATAACTTTGGCGTTTGTGGACGGAATTGGCTGAAATTTTCAGGAAAATGGCACATTTTGTTTCTGAGCAGCCCTTGAAAATTTGGGGGGGGGTTCGTCAAGGGGGGGCCGAGAAAAAAGGGGGGTCCCAAAACGTGTTTTTAACATTGAGTTTTCCATAGGGCGGTTGGCCTCACTTTTAGCCCGAACGGCTGAATGGATTTGCACGAAACTTGGCAAAATTGTAGGGACTGGTAGCCCGATGTGCCTTTTGTAGGTCTCAATATATGTGCTCCAGTGGATTTTGAGAAATTAACGTTTAAAAAAAGATATATATCTGTAACAGCGGACCAGGCAGCGTCCCAGGACGCGTACTTTTCGCGCAACGGAGCTTTGTGAAGCGAAGCTGATTGGTTCTCCGGCGTCTGTCAACATTCCAAACAGTCCGTAGCGGCCGCCATCTTGTCTCTCGGTAGGATCGAGAGACAAGAGGAGGCCAAAGCGAAGGGGCAAATGACCATAAGGGGGAATAGTAGATCCTCGCTGACCCCCTAGGTTTGATGTGGAGGTTTTAAAAGGGCCCCGCGGGGCAAAAAAAAATAATAATAATAATAATCGAACGGCTGAATGGATTTGCACGAAACTTGGCAAAATTGTAGGGACTGGTAGCCCGATGTGCCTTTGCTAGGTCTCAATATATGTGCTTCAGTGGATTTTGAGAAATTAACGTTCAAAAAAAGATATATATCTGTAACAGCGCACCGCTTCGCGTACTTTTCGCGTTACGGAGCTTTGCGAAGCGAAGCTGATTGGCTCTCCGGTGTCTGTAAACATTCCAAACAGTACGTAGCGGCCGCCATCTTGTCTCTCGGTAGGATCGAGAGACAAGAGGAGGCCAAAGCGAAGGGGCAAATGACCATAAGGGGGCATAGTAGATCCTCGCTGACCCCCTAGGTTTGATGTGGAGGTTTAAAAAGGGCCCCGCGGGGCAAAAAAAAAAAAATAATAATAATAATCGAACGGCTGAATGGATTTGCACGAAACTTGGTAAAATATTAGGGACTGGTAGCCCGATGTGCCTTTGCTAGGTCTCAATATATGTGCTTCAGTGCATTTTGAGAAATAAACGTTCAAAAACAAGATATATATCTGTAACAGCGCTCCGCTTCGCGGAGATAAAATGATATCTGTATTACCTAGCTGTTGCTAACACCAGTTAGCGACGGCTAGTAGGAGATAGCGACCATCTTGGGCCCCACTTTGCATGTGAGTGATATTTATCACTAATGACATGCAAAGTGGGCATGCCAAGATGTTAGCGACTGGAAACAGTCGCTAACATCGCTATCTCCTATTATCAACTTTTGGAAATATTCGAGATAAGCGCGAATATCTCCAAAAAGTAACAGCTGCCCTGAGCAGTTCTTAGCCATGTTATGCAATGGGAGGTGGATAACATGGCTAAGAGTATTAGCTCGGTAATGCATGAATATCGCTGAGTTTTCAGCGATATTAATGCATTGCGGTCGTTTTTTATCGTATTTGCGATAAACCTTGATAATAGCAAGGTTTATCTGCGATAATTTCTGACGGTAAAAAAATCTTTGCAATGCATCGTTAGGGATAAATATCGCTTAACTTTGGTAATATGCCCCAACGTCTGTTAACGTTCGATTCGAAGGAAATCAGGAAGTGTTGAAAAACATTGTCTGCGCCATCTTGTCTTTTTTCAAATGCCACACTTTTGTCGTGCACGGCAGCCATTTTAGATGCCTTGACCAGACCCACTCTGTGCACGCTGTCGATCCTTAGCATGGCTCCCCACCCTCGCAAGCATCTCACCCAGGCAGTGGTCACCCCCGCTCTCTGTCTTATGCATGGGTAATAAACCTCCCCCCATCTGCGCTGCTCTTCCCTGAGAATCACACCCTGTGCCCGCCCGACACCTCCCTTTCGCCCTATTCACTACCGCACCCTCTGACACTCCTTTTCCTCTGTGTCCGATTGTCCAGGCCGGTCCTAGGCTATCAGCTAGCCCTGCAGATGTAGTTTATGGCCACAGCTGTAAAGAATCACCCCTCTTCAAAGGAGTTATAGTAGATCAAGGCCCACACTCGATGAGATCCGTCACAGCAGAAGCGTTGCTATTATCTGAAAACCATCCTGTATTGTGATTGGGGAGGGGACCGAGCGTGAAGCGGAAGATTCCAGGGATTACTCTTTGTACATCAAAGTTTTTACAATTATGTGTCACATTAAAAATATATAGCACTCCGACAAAGTAGTAAGATTATAAAACTTTAATAATTTATAAATATATACAAGAAAACAAAAATAGTAATAACATATAAACATTTTTAGGGAAAAACAACGAAGTAGCGGTCGGCTGTGCGAATAGTCCCAATGCAGCACAACGTCCAGATTTCCGGCGTGGGGCGTCGTGGGGGGTGGGTCATCAGTAGCAAACTGTTGTGCGAATAGTTCCAAGGCAGCAGAACGCGCCGAAATCTAGATGACACGAAAGTGATGTCTAGTAAGTTGCCACCCAGCAAATAACGGCGTGGGGCGTCGCGGGGGGTGGGTCATCAGTAGCAAACTGTTGTGCGAATAGTTCCAAGGCAGCAGAACGATGGCACCAAGGTGATGTCCAGTAAGTTGCCGCACTGGTTTTGGTATCCTACAATGCTGCTCTGAATAACGGCGTGGGGCGCCCCGGGGGAGGCGGCGTGAACGGGCCTCTCCAGGTGGAGTGTCATCTGTTGTAGTGGGGCGCCCCTTTACCGTTTCAGTTGCCATTCCGTCCGTTTTTGGTCCACTGTGTCAAAAGCCGCAATTCAGCTGAGTTGCGCCCACTCTTGCGGTGCAGCGATAGGCGGCTGTCACAGGACTCTCAAAATGGCGGCAGGCTCTTTCCTTTTTGGGCCTGGTCCACTGAAATGGCCCTGGGACACCTTGGAAATCGGACGCTTGTCTGCTAGGTCTTGGACCCCATTCTCGAAAGCGTCCCCTCCGCCTTGAGAATTCATCAAAAGTTTTGGGGGCCCCGACTCCTGCAGGCTTCTGGTGGGGAGCGGCTGCCATGATTGCTCGCGGAATGACCACGACGGAGCTACGAGATGGTGGTGCTCTCATGCTGACGCCAGTTTAGTCTGAAACATCCAGAAACAAGGTGGGGCTTTCATCGTTTGGGAAAAAAAAAAAGTTTTCATCCAATGAAAAGTGTTGTTTTTAGGTCATATGATCAAGCCTTCCATCATTAGGAAACCAAAAGTAAAATGAACCAATGAAAAGTTTTATAAACAAGTCACATGACCTGTTATGCGGCATAGGGTATAAAATGCGGAGAAAATACGTTGGCACGTGAGGCGGCGTCAGTAGCGGACCGATGTGCGAATAGGCCGAAGGCAATACAACGCGCCAAGATCCGGATGGCACCGAGGTGGTGTCCAGCAAGTTGCAGCACTGGTGTGGCCATCCTACAATGCTGAAAGTCGGCGTGGGGCGCCCCGTTGGCCTGTGAGTTTGCGTCAGTAGCGGACCGATGTGCGAATAGGCCGAAGGCAGCACAACGCGCCAAGATCCGGATGGCACCGAGGTGGTGTCTAGTAAGTTGCCGCACTGGTGTGGCCATCCAACAATGCTGAAAGTCGGCGTGGGGCGCCCCGTTGGCCTGTGAGATGGCGTCAGTAGCGGACCGATGTGCGAATAGGCGAAGGCAGCACAACGCGCCAAGATCCGGATGGCACCGAGGTGGTGTCTAGTAAGTTGTCGCACTTCTGTGGCCATCCTACAATGTTGAAAGTCGGCGTGGGGCGCCCCGTTGGCCTGTGAGATGGCGTCAGTAGTGGACCGATGTGCGAATGGGGCCAAAGGCAGCGCAACAATATTTTCTGACTGACACCACAAGGCGCTGAGATGCCAAGATCCGGATGGCACCGAGGTGATGTCTAAGTTGCGGACTGATGTGCGAATGGGGCCAAAGGCAGCGTAACAATATTTTTTGTATGGAAGATACCACTAGGCGTTGAGATGCCAAGATTCGGATGGCACCGAGGTGATGTCTAGCAAGTTGCTGTACTGGTGTGGTCATCCTACAATGCTGAAACTCGGCGTGGGTCGCCCCATTAGCCTGTGAGATGGCGTCAGTAGCGGACCGATGTGCGAATAGGCCGAAGGCAGCACAACGCGCCAAGATCCGGATGTCACCGTGGTGGTTTCATAGTTGAGAGGCACTTCATCTGCAGTGGGGCGCCGAGATCCGGATGGCACCGAGGTGATGTCTAGCAAGTTGCTGTACTGGTGTGGTCATTCTACAATGCTGAAAGTCGGCGTGGGGCGCCCCATTAGCCTGTGAGATGGCGTCAGTAGCGGACTGATGTGCGAATGGGGCCAAAGGCAGCGCAACAATATTTTCTGAAGAGAAGACACCAAAAGGTGCTGAGATTCCAAGATCCGGATGGCACCGAGGTGGTGTCTAGCAAGCTATGCAGTTGAGTTGTGTGCGCACTTGCGGCGAATAGGTCGAAGGCAGCATAACAATGTTTTTTGAATAGAAGACACCACAAGGCGTTGAGATTCGGTTACCACCGAGGTGATGTCTAGCAAGTTGCCGCACTGGTGTGGCCATCCTACAATACTGCTCCGAATAACGGCGTGGGGTGCCCGAAGGGGGGGGGAGCCGGCGTGAATGGGCCTTCCTAGGTGGAGGCTCGTCTGCTGTAGTAGGGGGCCCCTTTACCGTTTCAGTTGCCATTCAGCTGAGTTTCGGCTGCTCTTGATGCTACAGCGACAGGCGGCTGCAAGAGGACTCTCAAAATGGCGGCCTGTTCTTTGGATTTGGGCCTGGTCCACTAAAATGGCCCTGGGACACCTCAGAACTCGGACGCTCGATTTTTTTTTCCTTTCCTGTACATGCAAAAAAAGGTAAATGCCCGGTACGTTACACGCTTCATCTGCCACGATGAACTCTCCAGAGGAACCGAAAAAAAATATAGTTGTGGTAACTATACCATGCATCGTCATATGGAGAGGTGGCACCAATTAATTATAGTGCTGCATAAAAGAGAGATTTGGAGGAGAACCCCTGACCTGCTAGTACATTCATCAAAGAAGTGGCACTGAGAGCTTCAGAGGCAAGGGAAACGGTCCCAAATATTTAGAAGAACTTTGGAAAGATTAAAATGACATGTTTAGATTGTGGCAAATTAATTTCATGTGGACAGATGAGTGTTACTCTAATAAATACAGCATATAAACATCATCATAGTCGATGGTTGGTAGAGACATTTTGACTATATCCTGGACCTGCCCGTCCTCGCCCAAAATGGCGCCGGAATAAATGGGACTCGTAACTCCTTGTTGTGTACTGGTTGCAGAACCTTGAAATCACGAGATACGTATGCAGTTTTGAAGCACATGGCGGGCGGGGACGAGAATTGATTGACTATTTCGACATCCCTATTGATATTAAGTTCTGATGTGTTATTGATTACTGTACTGTTGAAAGTTCGAATTAACGTCACCCATGGTACTTGCCCGCAAATGTATATCTAGATAATTTTATTGTAACTGGCCCTGTCGTATTTTAATTATAAAATGTACGTCCACCGATTCCGTAACTGTTAGACACCTTAGTTCTTGCAACCTAATGGCCCGCCCGTTACGTTCCTCTACAGTGTAAATGTCTATTCATCATATACGATTACAGTTTGCTCTGTGGCAGGCCCACGTGGTTATAGGCTCGTATTTGTATAATGAAATTTTCACAATAAAGGTTTTTAAAAGAAAACATGGTAGTAGTATATACATTGGTAAAGTTTTTAATAATAGTGACTGTTTTAGAATCATTAAAAGGCAAGTGAAATAAAGCAGACCAATTACATGAAGGGTAAAAGGTATAATACGAAGGAACGCAGTAAAGATAAATGGTCAAGGGCTGTTGTGTTTTCTATTCCTGCAACATAAAGTGATCGATAAGAATCTCATATTCAGGCGTATCGGCGACTAAGACAGCAGGTCGACCCTCTTTTGCTCAACGGCTCCGTCATGGGACGAAGAAACGCTCTTTTTCTCGAAAAAAGAATATATTTTACTTGCAGGACAGTTGTAAAATTTCCGGGAAAGTACATTAGCCTGGAACATTATAACATATATTTAAGAAAAAATAATGTTCGGAAGTAATGAAAAGCGTAATTTTTAGGTCATATGACCAAGCCTTTCATCATTACAATAAGAAAAGTAAAATGAACCAATGAAAAGTTTTATTAACAAGTCACATGACTTGTTATGCTTACGTTACGCGCTGCGCGCCCCGGATGACTTCCGGATGCGCTAACGCGGCGCGTCATATGACGCATTACGCGACAACGCAGGTCCAGAATATAGTCAAAATGTCTCCACCAACCAGCGGTCGGAACACAACCCCTTTCAGCAGGCTAAATAGTTCTGTTAAATGACAACAGAAGGGACAGGCAACAAGAACCATCAGTCAAAGAGGGGAGGGCTAGTTCTTCTCTACCGGGTTACATTGGGGCGCTACCGGAACTGATCGAATTGGTAGTCTACAGTGTTTCTGGATGTTTCAGACTGAAGCTGGGGTTAGCATGAGAGCAGCACCATTTCGTAGCTCCGTCGTGGTCATTCCGCAACCAATCATGGCAGCCGTTCTTTATCGTTATTTTGGGCGGGGTGGGTGGCGGAGCCGAGCTGTTTTGTTGAAAATTAGTACGTTTTGGTGAACATTATCTGCGCCATCTTGCCTCTTCCCCTGATGCCACACTTTTGTCGTGCGCGCCCGCCATTTTTTAAGATGCCCCGAGCAGAACGAACCCATTTGCATGCCGCTGGCCCCTGACATAGCCCTTCGCCTTCACTAAGACCACCCCCTGCTTGCACCTGCCTTGAGTCATAAACCCCTCTTCGGCGCTGCTCTGCCCCAGGCCCTCATCCTGTTCCCAGCGCGACACCTCCCTGCTTCCCTTTCATGATCTCCGGCCCTTAGATGCAAACCCCCTTTTTCCCTGTGTGCCCGTTTTGTCTTCCCCGTTCCCAGGCCGACACCCAGCTCTGCCGATACCATTCCTTGCCCCTCCCCGTACAATAGAAAGCTTCCCCCATCAAAGGATCCCCGGGTTGATCAAAGCCCCCACTCCATGAGATCCGATCAAACCCCCCACATTCCGTGAATCGGCGGAATATCCAGCTGCGTGATACTCATCACCTGTTGTGACTAGGGTGGGGACTTCAACTGTAAATGTGTGTGGGAACGGGCTCAAAGGGGAGTTCCGGGAATGTCTTTTCCATACATCAAAGCTTTAACATGAATGTGTAATCTACAATAAAGTCATAAAACCGTGTATAAGAGGCCAGGCCTCAGAAATGTATCTAGAGCACCTCAGAACGATACCTTCTGTCCGTTTCGTTGTGTTCTCCTCCGGAGAAAATAAAAACCTTGTTTCCTGCTTTCCAGTCTCCAGCGCCTGCCTCTTCATTGATTAAATAACTAGAGGGTCACAGAGGCAATACCGCCGGGCAAATATCGATTGTCCACGACCCGACACAGGTTTTAACAATTGGCGTCCCAAGCGTGGGGCCCATCAGCGACTCGTGGATCCAGTGGGAGAGGTCCCGACGACAGAGTGAACGACTGCAACGATCGGGAGAGCTCTTGCCCAATAGACCCTCGTCTGGCAGCCGATCATCCGAACTTCACTAGTTCCGAACAGACCTCTCTCGAGTGATCTACGGTCCTGACTGGGGACCATCAGGAGTGCCGTGAGAAATACGAGAAAAAGAGGACGATCGGGCGCTGGATTCGGAAGACAAGAAACTGTCCACATGGTCCGGGTAAGGTCGTGTAATCACGACAAGTTGCGAAATGAGTGCTTGATTGTTTGATTGTTTAAAAATACTAGTATTGCTCTTTATTTATTTGGAGATTCACTGTCTACAAACGGAGAAACAACGGGCTCTCTCTTTGCAAGCAGTGGAGGATAGGTAGGGCAGCAGCCGTGCTTATTTTTTTCTCCCCCACTCAATAATTACTTGAAACTGAACTGTTGTTCGCAAAACTATTGTTTCCTGGAGATTCCCTGTCTGCAAACAGGGAAGAGACCACCCTTTTTGCAGACAGTGAAAAGGGTAGGTAACGCAGATCTTTGCGGACCTACTCATTCTCCCCATTGTTATTTATTGGTCTTTTTGTTATTTTTTGATCCATGAGGTATTCACTGCCTGCAAACAACGTTGAATAGAAATATTCTGTCCAGTCTTTGCACCTAGTGATAAGATAGGCAGTGCTGACTTTTTAGTCCCTCGTTACGAGCCGTCATGTCTGTCTTCTCCCCACTGATTAATAGCCTGTTTAGCCCGGACCGTGTATTAGAGGTGGACCATATAGCTCCACTAGAAGGCACCCCTAATAAGGACATGTTCATAAACTATGGATTAGTCACCATAGCCTATAATAAATTGTGGCACAGGTATACCGAAGAGAATCAAGACAAACAGTGGCCACTGGCAGGATCCTTTGACCTTGATAAAATAGAAACGTTAGAAATAGCCCTTCGAAATAATAAGACAACGCCAATTATGCTCGACAGTCTCGGTATGTGGCGCAGAGAGGCTATGCAACGACAGAGAAAAGACGAGGACAAACCAAGTAGAGAAATATACCGACAGGACAACCCCAGGACATCGCTACCCACAACTTATCCCCCGACACTATGCAAAAGACGACCAGACTTAGGGCCAGACCAATGCGCTTTTTGTAGGTATGTCGGACACTGGAAAGCCCAATGCCCGACTCTACTGAGCGTGAGTAAAGGCAAAGGGCCGACAGGAACGACAGACCGGCAGTACGAGAAAAAGCGCGAGACAAAGAAGAACCCGACTTACATAGACAGACCAGACAGAACCACCACGTTTGATTATGCCCGATGGCACAGATTTCGCCAGGACAATTTCAGCGGCATGCTCAAGTTCTCCTAGGTCGGGCAACGTCAAGACGGGAACCCAGCCTCGTTTCAAATTCACAGACGGAAAGAGATAATTATGACCAATAACTGTTTTATATTCGTCTTGGGTCTTTGTATGTCGTACTTGTACTGTCCCCCGTCTGAGTTTGTGTGTATGTAATGTACAAATCTGCGTCATCCCTCTACACGTGTTTCCGTGTTACTCAACCTCTGTTAGCAGAAACTTAGCACAAAAGCAACCTGGAAAGAAAGAAATGGTAAAACAAAATCCGTAGACCATTAATGAACTTGAACTTTTAATTTAGCACAACAAACAAGGAATGATAACGGTAAACTGTAGAAAATGAAAGTCAAACAGAACATTCGCCCCCCCCCATTCTGGAACCTTCCAAAGTAGGGCAGGGTTACGGCTACGCCCAACCAACGGCAACCCATATAAGGCGGGCCCGGCCGCCAACTCTTGGTCAGGAAATCTTAACGTATGGGGGAGCCGGAGGAGAGGCAGGAGCCAGCAGCCGGGGCAGTTGTAGGTAGTCCCGCCACATGTCTCCTCAGCCAGCCGCAACGGGCCTGGATAGACTTAAGTAGTCCCGCCACATGTCCAGAGAAGAACGAGGCACCTCTTCCTTTTCTCTTCCGTAACAGCCGCAGCAGCTCTGGACGGCGGGATGTCCTGCACGTGCCTCCACAACAATTTGTCCAAGTTGGGCTGGGAGGGAGAGGCGACGCGGACGAGCCTCTCCCACCTCCACCGATAGGAGGTCTCCCAGCCCCCGGCCCGACGCCGAACACCCCCAGTCAGGCGATGGTGCCAATACTTCCACAGCACCGAACACACCATGGTGGCACCCCAGTACTTGCGCAGCACCGAACGTGCAATGGTGGCCATATTTTCGGAACACCGAACCTGCAATGACTGCACTGATACTCGTGCCGCGCCGAATGCGCGCCACAGGTGACCATACTCCCACAGCACTGAGCACAGGACTTGGGAAACACCGGATGTGGAGAGACCTTCATGCGGGGCGATGAAAAGGAGCGGCATGGAGTGCACCGGGAGAAGGAGACGATGCGAATGAGTCTCCCTCGCCCCCCCCCCCAGGTGGGGGCATCACAGCTGCACCCCAGCTGAACGTCCCGCTTTCACACAACAGGGACCTCTTCCTTTCACTCCGAAGGATCTCTCCCACTCTTGCAAACTCGACGAGAGTGGCCCCTGTAGGGCCTCAAAATGGCGTCTGGGTCCGCTGGAAGGCGGGCCCCGGCCACTAGAGTAACTTTGACCAGCAATATAACTCGAACATTTGCCCCCTGGAGCACGAGCCCCCATCTCCGACAGCATCTCCGCAGCCTTGAAGATCCTACAAAGGTCCCCGGCGGAACCTTCGGCCTTTGCAGGCTTCCGGTAAGGGACGGCTGCCTTGGTCGCCAACGAAACAAACATGACATTGCCACTCCTTCTGTTAGCATGAATTCTAGAACTGCCGAAAAGGACTCTGGTCCAAACTGCCAGTAATGGGAAACATTTCCCCCTGATGCTGCTTCCGGACTGAGCCGGCCCCGCCCAAAATGGCGCTGGTATCAATCGGAACTTACGAACACCTCGTGGTGTTCCTTCGCACTAATATAAACTTGATGTTCTGAGATTTTATATGATCCTTTGTACACTTGGCTAGAAAAGACAAGGAGAACTCACTCGACGAACAGTATGAAAGGATCCCCGTTACAAATGTTGATTACAAATGTACAATGTATTATATTTTTATAACTGATGTAAACCTCATTTACGACGCACACGTACGGTATGCATATAGGAAATCTGATTACCACTATTATGATTATGCTTCTAAATTATGAAAATAAATGCCCCCGAACCCCCAACCAATTAATAGACGTTTTAGTCTCTTACAAATGAATGAGTAAAACTTTCCGATGTTTTTATTGCTGCAAACGACACCCCCCACTGTACGCACTTTAGCCATTGCCACGACCGGCCAAATACGACCGCACCCTCATAATCCTCATGCTGAAATGATTTTGCAAAATAAAGTTTTTGAAACTATGGACGGGTATTGCATGCTTTATTTTTAAAAAAAATGTGGGATCGGTGGGAAAGTTCTTTTCTGTGCACCCTACTCTGCTCTCTCTTTAAGGTTAAAAGAAGATGGTTGCCCAGCCCTGGAGGACGGATCGGATCGACAACACGACACTCCGCCTTCAAAGTACGCGACTGACTCATGAACTCTCGCGTAGAGGAAGACCTTGACTTCCAAGGATGGGTAAAACGAACGGTGTAAATGAGGGAATGTAAAAGGAGGGTGAAATGAAATAATGTAAATGTGATAAAGTACAACGTTCCAAAGTATCAGGGAACGGAGCTGACCCAAGAACCGAAGAACCTTAGAACGCCACAGCGTTGAAAGAGGTTTAAGGATCCCGATAGTGAGATACATCCTTTGACTAGATACCTCGCACTAAGCACCTCTGGTTTCCTTTTTACGTTTCCCCTCACACGACCTATATGGACACACTACCCCCCTCGACTCCAGAAACCATATCCCCGGGGACCCTGCCCCGAGGAGGAAAGACGAGTAAGAGGTAAGTAAAGGACTTATGAACCCATGTGTTTGAATATGCGCGAATGCTGTCTCCCCCACCCCCTTTTTTCCTCCCTCTGCAGGTTACATCAGAGATTACAGCCGAGGTGTGGCGAAGATCTGAAGCCTTGCCATGTCTAATACACGAAGCGGACTAGCGCCGCAAGGTGGTGTCTACGCACGCCTGCAAACTACTCACGTATCGAACAAACCCGGAAAATTAGCACAACCTGATAAAAAGTGATCACCCTTAAACCAGACCGGACGAATGAACCCATGTCACGTATGATGCGAAACTATGAGGGAATGTGTGTGTGTGACTGAGGCGTCGACCCAACTGGTCGAAGGACCGAGAATGCGAGAAGTGCGACAAAATGGTACCTCCTTTCTTCTTTCCTTTTTCTCAAGGCACGTCCCCTCTACCCTGTCTAATGCTCAAACTGCATGATTACAAGATTCTAACGCAGACCCGTGAATGCCCTTTACTGTGTAATGCACTAAATAGCCTTTCTTGAATACACTGCCACCCTCTCTGTTGCACGTGTACTATTTAGCCTGCCGTTGCACTCTCTCTCTCTCTCTCTCTCTCTCTCTCTCTCTCTCTCTCTCTCCCTCTATTTTTGCACTCCCACTCTTCCGAGTGATTAGCCCCGAAATTGGCAGACTGCCACCCCTAGCACACCACCTAATTGGCTTCAAATACCGTCAGTATTTGCACAAAAACGTGTCTTTAATACAATCACCCTGAGGCCGCGTCATTACCTCTCCTTTTCCGCTAGAAGTCAATGAACCAAGGTTGGGCCGTAAGGGAAAGGACAGGTAAGACGACAGAGGTTCCCTAATCTGACCCGAAATAAGGGAACCACATGTCAGCGGCTCCTATGGTATAAAACAAGGACCTCAGAATACGCGACCCTCCCCTCCCCGAATTGTCGCAATACCCAAACCGGAAAAATGATCACCCCTGTTACCTCCCCTGTATCAGCCGCCCAAAAAACTGGAATTATGAAACTACCCCTCATTTCCGGTTGTGAGAGATGGGTCGATTTATGCCCTTACCACAAGTTTCCTATGTCCCTGGTTGTTTCCCATAAAACCCCTGTCCTTCCTAATTAAGTAATCGGGCTGTAAAGGGTTACGTAGGATCCAGAATGATGTTTTACAAGGTTAACAGACTAGTCCAAGGTAAAGAAATCATCGAAATGAACCCCGTAGTAGTTGAAAACCAGGTAGCCATGTTCGTCTCTCAGCAAAATACCTGTGTAGTACCATGTTGACGACTCACAGTACCCTTTGTAAATGTAAAACTCTAGAGAACGGCATATCTTTGCCAGGTTCGTCTCACGAAGGTGGGTCACCATCAGATGAACTGTCGTGACTGTAATAAATAATTGTAAAGGAAAATCATAGTAAATCCAACAGGCCCGTCACCGGTCATTCATATGCCAGTTGTGAACACTAATATAACGGGCATTTTCATTCTTTGCCTGGAGCTGGGAGAGAAATAGACTTTTTGATTATCTTCATCTGCAAATTCTCTAAAGACTGTCTTTTCAAACTTGTTTAAGGGTACTGCTGTTGGAGGAGAGAAGGACCGGATGTGGGAGCACGAGGCCTGACTGCAGACTAAGGAATACCTGCGACATTAGCCAAGGCGAGACCACGACAGAAAAGAGCTGCAGGACGAGGCACTGTTTTCGACAACATGAGAAGAAAGGGTCGACCTGATGCCCCTGCTCGATGTCCAGTGTTGGTCGACAAGTCCCCGCTCTCTGAATTCGGTCACACGCCCGCCTATTTGAAGTCTCTTGTTTCCCTAGTTTGTTCCTAATTTGGCCTTGCTCCATCCCCCTTTTCCTCTGACCTACCCTATGGACTGTTTTGTACGCTCTTCTTCCATCTGAACTTTCTGACAATCACCTCAAAGGACACGGGGTGATAAGGACCTTTCCGACCAGAAACGCGAGGAAAGGGTCGTGCCCTGCAACGCAGAACTTAGAACAGAGCTGGACTTGTAGCTCCACCGCCGGTGCTCAACAGCGCCAACGAAAGGCAACAAAGAATGATGAGAACTCGTTAAACTTCGAACATTTGACATCCCCAATCGCCGTTTCTGCTAGACCTCATTTCTCTCCCAGCCGCCATTGTATTGATCATGCTCCAATCCGAACCTGATATATATGTAATAACCTGCCAGTATGAAATATGCTTGCTGCTCTCGCTACAGAATCGTTTTTGTATTGCATTCCTATGACTTTCCTGCTAAACAAATTGATCAAAGTTTATCAAATAGGCCCACCTCCTAAAAACTAGAAATGTTAAAATGTATTGTTTACAACTCTTTTCCTCTAGGGTTCCTACCGTTTTCTTTCTCATGCCCACCACAATAGAACCGAGTAGAAAATGAACCAGCAAGATGTCTTGAATATGTTAAAGGGAGGACTGTTGAAAATTAGTACGTTTTGGTGAACATTATCTGCGCCATCTTGCCTCTTCCCCTGATGCCACACTTTTGTCGTGCGCGCCCGCCATTTTTTAAGATGCCCCGAGCAGAACGAACCCATTTGCATGCCGCTGGCCCCTGACATAGCCCTTCGCCTTCACTAAGACCACCCCCTGCTTGCACCTGCCTTGAGTCATAAACCCCTCTTCGGCGCTGCTCTGCCCCAGGCCCTCATCCTGTTCCCAGCGCGACACCTCCCTGCTTCCCTTTCATGATCTCCGGCCCTTAGATGCAAACCCCCTTTTTCCCCGTGTGCCCGTTTTGTCTTCCCCGTTCCCAGGCCGACACCCAGCTCTGCCGATACCATTCCTTGCCCCTCCCCGTACAATAGAAAGCTTCCCCCATCAAAGGATCCCCGGGTTGATCAAAGCCCCCACTCCATGAGATCCGATCAAACCCCCCACATTCCGTGAATCGGCGGAATATCCAGCTGCGTGATACTCATCACCTGTTGTGACTAGGGTGGGGACTTCAACTGTAAATGTGTGTGGGAACGGGCTCAAAGGGGAGTTCCGGGAATGTCTTTTCCATACATCAAAGCTTTAACATGAATGTGTAATCTACAATAAAGTCATAAAACCGTGTATAAGAGGCCAGGCCTCAGAAATGTATCTAGAGCACCTCAGAACGATACCTTCTGTCCGTTTCGTTGTGTTCTCCTCCGGAGAAAATAAAAACCTTGTTTCCTGCTTTCCAGTCTCCAGCGCCTGCCTCTTCATTGATTAAATAACTAGAGGGTCACAGAGGCAATACCGCCGGGCAAATATCGATTGTCCACGACCCGACACAGGTTTTAACAGTTTTGCAGCCATCATTGTGTGGAGTTCAGTTCATCTCACTAGTTTTGTATTTGTCATGAGGGGTTGTTCCTAATGTTTCTATTTTAGCGAGGTCAAAAAGAGATCCCATTAGTGGCCTACTGATTTTGCTCGATTCCTTTTCTTTTTTTTTTACACGATTTTTCGTTATCTGCAAAGACTAAACAGAGTATTGCGACTCTGTGTTTGTTTGTAAATAGAGAATGAACCAAAGAGAACTAATTCTAAAACAGTAAATACTTGGATAACAATCAATCAAATGGAGAGAGAAGCAGGCACGACGGATTACAACGGGGGCAAAGGCCTGCGTTAACTACCTTTCACTATCTGCAAAGAGAGAGTACTCCTAATAGAAATGAGGGGGGGGGGCACCATTCAAAGCAGATCAGTGTGCATAAACACGAAAATGTTTTCACTTACCACGTACTTGACATTCAACAGCTTATGATATTTGCTATTAAAAAACCATTGAAATTCACTGAAAAAACCATAGGTTATAGACCATATATAGTTAGGAATTAGCATTTACAAAACCTTGAAAATTCACTGAAAAAACCATAGGTTATAGACCATATATAGTTAGGAATTAGCATTTACAAAACCTTGAAAATTCACTGAAAAAACCATAGGTTATAGACCATATATAGTTAGGAATTAGCATTTAAAAAACCTTATTTTACTCACACAAAACCATTGAAATTCCATATATAGTTAGTTGCACTAACTATATATTGCGCACCCGCAATCCACTGCTGATCATGTCACATATTACATCATTCATGACATGGTCAGTGACATCACTGATGACATCACTGATGACATCTCAAATGACATCACTGATGACATCACTGATGACATCTCATTTGACATCATTCTTGTGCTAATACGATAAACCTCTTCAGACTCTAATATAACCTTAGATACACTCAGTGTATACAGACACTCACACACTGCCACTCATCCATGGAGTTACTCACACACCCAGTCAGTCATGCAAAGAAACAATCTCACCTCCATTTCTTCAACTATACAGTTAAACACACCTTACTTATTGAAACATATACTAACACATATTTACTCTCTTATACAATCCCTGATACAAGTTCACAATGATCGATACAACCACTCACTCATTCAGTGGCTCTCATGCACAGTTATTTATATATGCCAACTCTCACATGTACTGTGTTTTACATATGTACTTACTATGACATGTAGCATTGAGATATCCATTCACTCATCAATACACTCATGCACACAGTCAACTGCCCATGTAGCTGTTTCCACATGCACTCTTGAACTCATACACCTAGTGAATAAACTGCTCACACATCTATGCATAGAGTCACACACCTTCCAGCCACCCCCACACAAACTCAATCTCCCATAGAAATACTTGGGCAACCAATTAATAACACATATAGCCTCTCGTATAGCTAATGATCAACACATGCAGCAGTTTACAGAACAACAGACATAATGATGCACAAATTAAGACAGTTTAGTCACTAACCCATGCATTCAGAGAGACACATTTAATCACTCACTCATACAGTCAGTCACGCACCTACTAAATCCTTCATCCAGACACTTATACATCCACTCATTCTTCAATATGTAAGACATATTTTAACTTTACAGAAACATACAGTCACTGGATGTTGTCATCAGTGATGTCATCAGTGATGTCATTTGAGATGTCAGTGTGTGAGTGTCTGTATACACTGAGTGTATCTAAGGTTATATTAGAGTCTGAAGAGGTTTATCGTATTTGCACAAGAACGATGTCAAATGAGATGTCATCAGTGATGTCATCAGTGATGTCATTTGAGATGTCATCAGTGATGTCATCAGTGATGTCACTGACCATGTCATGAATGATGTAATATGTGACATGATCAGCAGTGGATTGCGGGTGCGCAATATATAGTTAGTGCAACTAACTATATATGGAATTTCAATGGTTTTGTGTGAGTAAAATAAGGTTTTTTAAATGCTAATTCCTAACTATATATGGTCTATAACCTATGGTTTTTTCAGTGAATTTTCAAGGTTTTGTAAATGCTAATTCCTAACTATATATGGTCTATAACCTATGGTTTTTTCAGTGAATATATATATATATATACATATTATTAACAAAACATATACAATATTTTTTCCGTAAGATAGCGAGAGGTTTAAATTTACTATTCCAACTCCAGCGAGTGCAACAGTAGGGAAAGCGTGGATAGCGTACGGGTAAAAATTACTATTCCCACTCCAAAAAGTGCAACAGTAGGGAAAGCGTTGGATAGAGTAGGGGTGAAAATTACTATTCCAACTCCAGCGAGTGCAACAGTAGGGAAAGTGTTGGATAGCGCAGGGGTAAACATTACTATTCCCACTCCAGCGAGTGCAACAGTAGGGAAAGCATTGGATAGCGTAGGGGTAAAAATTACTATTCCCACTCCAAAGAGTGCAACAGTAGGGAAAGCGTTGGATAGCGTAGGGGTAAAAATTACTATTCCAACTCCAGCGAGTGCAACAGTAGAGAAAGCGTTGGATAGCGTAGGGGTAAAAATTACTATTCCCACTCCAGCGAGTGCAACAGTAGGGAAAACGTTGGATAGCGTAGGGGTAAAAATTACTATTCCCACTCCAGAGAGTGCAACAGTAGGGAAAGCATTGGATGGCGTAGGGGTAAAAATAACTATTCCAACTCCAGCAAGTGCAACAGTAGGGAAAGCGTTGGATAGCGTAGGGGTAAAAATTACTATTACCACTCCAGAGAGTGCAACAGTAGGGAAAGCGTTGGATAGCGTAGGGGTAAAAATTACTAGTCCAACTCCAGAGAGAGCAACAGTAGGGAATACGTTGGATAGCGTAGGGGTAAAAATTACTATTTCAACTCCAGCGAGTGCAACAGTAGGGAAAGCGTTGGATAGCGTAGGGGTAACAATTACTATTCCCACTCCAGCGTGTGCAACAGTAGGGAAAGCGTTGGATAGCGTAGGGGTGAAAATTACTAATCCCACTCCAGAGAGTGCAACAGTAGAAAAAGCGCTGGATGGCGTAGGGGTAAAAATAACTATTCCAACTCCAGCGAGTGCAACAGTAGGGAAAGCGTTGGATAGCGTAGGGGTAAAAATTACTATTCCCACTCCAGAGAGTGCAACAGTAGGGAAAGCGTTGGATAGCGTAGGGATAAAAATTACTATTCCCACTCCAGAGAGTGCAACAGTAGGGAAGGCGTTGGATAGCGTAGGGGTAAAAATTACTATTCCCACTCCAGTAAGTGCAACAGTAGGGAAAGCGTTGGATAGCGTAGGGGTAAAAATTACTATTCCCACTCCAGAGAGTGCAACAGTAAGGAAAGCGTTGGATAGCGTAGGGTTAAATATTACTATTCCCACTCCAGAGAGTGCAACAGTAGGGAAAGCGTTGGATAGCATAGGAGTAAAAATTACTATTCCCACTCCAAAGAGTGCAACAGTAGAGAAAGCGTTGGATAGCGTAGGGGTAAAAATTACTATTCCCACTCCAAAGAGTGCAACAGTAGGGAAAGCGTTGGATAGCGTAGGGGTAAAAATTACTATTCCAACTCCAGCGAGTGCAACAGTAGGGAAAGCGTTGGATAGCGTAGGGGTAAAAATTACTATTCCCACTCCAGAGAGTGCAACAGTAGGGAAAGCGTTGGATAGCGTAGGGGTAAAAATTACTATTCCCACTCCAGAGAGTGCAACAGTAGGGAAAGCGTTGGATAGCATAGGGGTAGATTTTATTATCCCCACTCTAGTGAAAATACATTAATCTAAGTCACATAATTATAAATTAATCAATTAATACATTTTAATTACCAATCAAGAGTTAATTAATTACCAATTAAAAATTAATTAACAATTTATTTAAAATAAATACCAATTAATTAATTATCATGTTTAATTAATTATATTAAATTACTTCCCACCCTATTCCCCTATAAACCCACAACCCGCTACTACAAATAAAATAATATTATTCACATAATTATTAATGAATCAATTAATAAAAATTAATTATCAATTAACAATTAATTAATTACCAATTAAAAAATTCATTGACAATTTATTCAAAATAAATACCAATCAATTAATTAACATATTTAATTAAATAAAATTAAATTACTACCCACCCCATTCCCCTATAAACCCACAACCCACTACAGAAAATAAAATAATATTATTCACATAATTGTCAATTAAACAATTAAGTGAAATTAATTATCAATTAAGAATTAATTATTTATCAATTAAAAATTAATTAACAATTAATTCAAAATAAATACCAAATAATTAATTAACATATTTAATTAATTATAATTAAATTACTTCCCACCCTATTCCCCTATAAACCCACAACCCGCTACAGAAAATAAATTACTAAAATTAAAATATTTACCAATTAATCAATTAAAATTAATTACCAATTATATTTTAATTAATTACCAATTAATAAATAATTAACAATTAATTCTAAATAAATAACAAAAAATAAAATAACATATTTAATTAATTATAATTAAATTACTTCCCGCCCTATTCCCCTATAAACCCACAACCCGCTACAGAATTATATTACACAAAAAAATTAATATTAACTTACCTAAAATTCGATATTTTTGTTGTCTATATTATGTCTAGTCGATATTATGTCCATTCTATATTTTTGATTCGATATTATGTCCATTTTATTCGATATTAAAATGTTCTAGTCGATATTTTGGTAGTCTATATTATGTCTAGTCGATATTATGTCCATTCTATATTTTTTACTCGATATTATGTCTAGTCGATATTAAAAACTCGATATTTTGACTCTATACCGGTGGAGACCCTCTGATACCCCTAGGGTGAGGGATTGCTTAGTGGACCATGAGACAGGGGGTAACCATGCTAGTGCAGTTACTTCCTTATATGGCCACTTAGGCAATATAGGCTTACCTGGTCAGGGATAGCCTTATCTCCTTTCGTTTGGGGGGGCTATGTAGGAAGGTGGATACCTGACTATGGTTACCCCAGATTTCTTAGCCTTGTGTTTAGCTGGTTTTCGACTTAGTTGGCCTGGGATCCTGCTAATCAGGGCCCCAGGCTATCTGCTCTCTCTTAAAATGGACTCCATGTACTATAGGTACATCACCAATTTGGTACTGGACACCTTATCAGCCCCTGTACAGTGCACTATAGGTGCCCAGGGCATAGGTGCATCCAAGGCCTACCAGGTGCTGCAGCATATCTTTTGCCACCCCTGGCGGGTACTTAAATCGACACAACTGGCTGATCCCTCAGCTGGGGCAAGGTGGTGTACTCACCCCTTGGTTAGATATAGTACACCTATATCTAAACCTATATCTGGACACATAGGCACCTATAAGTCACTCCTATGGCAGGCCTTAACAATCCTGGAGGCAGAGTGCTTGGTTTTATGTGAGATGGTGCTCTAGCATGAGCTGAGCCTGTCTGCAGTGTTCGGAACCATTTCCTTACTGCTGTTCCAGTGATACTGCCATACCATATACTCTTAAGTGCATTATAATCCTCGCGGTTAATGCTAACTTTGGTTTGGCTTTAACAAAACATGTCGTTTTTGGTGTCATACACTTTGGAACACTACCCCCTCGCCAGTTCTGGCGACGGGGGTAGCATTCCACCCTTCTAGAGGGAGAAGACATGTTACTTTACTTAAAACGCGTTAAATCCTAACCAGAGCCTCAGCATCACAAAATGGATGCTGCTGCCCCGACACACGTCTGACCTCCTGCTACTGACCGAAACTTGGCAGAGGAGGTCTGGACAAAGGGTTTCCTGTCACAGGGAGGTGCTACACCTCCCCAGACAGGAGATAGTGGATTGGAACAGGGTGGGTTGAAAGAAACTAGACACTGCCTGGGGCACACAAGGTGTCCCAAGCAAAATCCAGTCAAACCGGTTCTGGGGCACTCCAGCCCCAGCTCTGGCGCGAAACTTGACAAAGGGAAAGGGGTGTAACCACCCCCTTCCTGGGTACCACCCATAGGAGGGACCTAGCAGGTAATCCAGCCCCCAGATTTGGAATAAAGGTGGGAGCAGTGCCAATGCACATCAGATTATCCTGACTGAAACTTATGAAACGAAACTCTGGACCCTTCGACATCCCACTCGACGTGGAAGACTGAAGAATCTCCCTTGTGGTCAAGGAGTGACCACCCTGTGCAAACAGGCACCATCCAGCACCTCGACGTTTGCTTTGCAGCAGTTCCTGCCGGAACTCGAGCAACAGAGATTGACAAGACCCAGCCGCCTGCCTTCTAACAGCCCGATCCACAGTCCCTGTAGAGCTGAGACCCGTGGAGGCGACCTGAAGCGTGGGGCTGGCCATCTTGGAAAAACCACAAAGCACTGACCGTGCAGCATCCGAGGCTTCCTCGAAGCTGTGCATTGGAGTTTGAGAAGCTCCAGCCCCGAGCAACCTTTGCACCGAAGCTCACCCCTCTACACTCCTCGAGTGCTGCGTGGGGCCCTTTTGCATTTTCTTGCTTGACGCATTGGTCCGGTCGCTTGCCCATTGGCTAGTGGCCCCAGTACCGACGAACCTTTGAATTTGCTCTGCTAGTCTGGTTGCTCCAGACTGGCCCTCGCTCCCCTGAAAAGGAGCACCCGCTCTGACCTTGCTGGTCCGAGTAAGAAGCGATCTTTGAATCCTGCGTGGGTTGCTTTTGCCAAGGCCTGTTGACTCCGATCCGGAAGCTGACACCGCTGACAGCGAGAACCTTCGTGGGACAGCTCGTGATTCACTCCAGGACAGCCTCAGTGCCCCAGAGACCACGTGGCAGCGGAGACAAGCTTCACAATAACCACCTGATTGCGCCCGACATCGCCTGGTTCCTTCCTGGTCACTGGCTAGTGACCCAGACTCTGTCCCCTCTGCTTTCAGGTACTCTACATCTTCGATCCACCCTTGGATCACACGGGACACTTCTCTTCTGGACGCCTGCAGCATCTTCATCTCCAGGCACCCTAGATCTTCGTGACGAAACCCGACACATCTTTGCACCTGTGCACCCGCTTCCTGTGGGTGAGGTAACTCTTGAACGCCGGTGCTCCTGTAGTGCTTTACACCTCTAGTGTCTAAGTCTAAAGTTTTGTCCTTCTAGTCCAGTCGGAAGACTCTTAAAACTGTAACTCGATAACTTTTACGCACCATTGACTTTGCATTGGTGCATGCGTGTG
The DNA here is from genome assembly GCF_964261635.1 of Lissotriton helveticus. Lineage (NCBI taxonomy): Eukaryota > Metazoa > Chordata > Amphibia > Caudata > Salamandridae > Lissotriton > Lissotriton helveticus. The sequence goes on from NC_136059.1 coordinate 1,191,178,073, forward strand.
CTTTCTGCACTGCACCCGAATCCCGCGGGCTACTCCCGTCCTAACTGCTGTTAGTCCAGTGCAGTCCCAGCGATTCCCAAGGCCCTAGGCCTTACCCCTGATCGATTAGTGATTGTTATACCACTTTTTTGATATATGGTTTGAGTGGCCACCGGCCTCATCCATAACTGTGCAACTTTCATATGTTATATTGTGCTATTGTTTAAACGCTTGTGCTTCATTGCTCATAAAGAGTAGTGGGGATTATTCTGAGAATAAATACATATATTTTTATAATATATAACTTGTGTGGTGTCCTTTCATTTGACATTACAGGATTGCATATGGTAAAACAGCTGGCTTCACATGTCCTCTTGAGTTAAGCCTTTAGGCTGCTTAGTCCATGCTACCTCAAGGATAGCTTGTCTTTAAGGTTGACTTACAACCACCACCATAAGGGATTGTTTGGACTGATATAAGGTGCCCCCAGAATTGGAGACATCATACATCAGGCCAACTTCTCACAACCATGGACACATATCCCCCATGCATTCCTATGGGAGGGCAGGCCAATCTCACCACATGGACTCAGAGAGCGCACGCACTTTACACTGGGCCACAGTGCTAAAGTGCGCAGAGGCCAAAAATCACTACAATCATGTCAGAGTTCAAGGCAAAAGTTAAGGGGTGAACCTGCCCGGCCAAGTCCAACACCCTTTTACAGGTCAGAGGAGCACTCCGATCATGACTTCCCTGAAACAAATCTAGTGTTCGTCATGCAGCTCTGTTGACGCTGATCTACCATGTTGCAGATAAATAAGAATCACCGATTCCACTTCAGGCTGGTTCCCCAGCCAAAGTATCCAGGTATGGGGGCTAAGGGTAACCTAAGACATTGGGCAGAGGGTATACCCACTGTGCTCTCAGAGTAGGAGTAGTGATAGGTAGGACATATATAGAAATCAGACTGCTATGGGTGGACTGTTTATTCTTTTCACCATGTTCATAATACTGGTTACATTGCTTTCTTTTATCTGCCTAATAATTACAGCTCATTCTTTCAATTCACGACTATGATTGTTTCAACCGGTCTCATGAGTAGTTCTTGTGTGTGCTCAAGGTCCCCTATTCTCCTTTAAATGGAGACATCCATGGTGTTAGGGATGAATCCTCCTCAGCATTATAGAAAGCACCTATTTTTGTCTGTTGGCTATTCAAGCTTGAATATTTAAAAGGATACCCCATTATCGTAATTCCCTTTTGAATTCTATTTACTACAGTGGCGAATATTATTAATATTCCTGCGAATTGCAGTCCTGCTGCTACAGCACATTTAAAATTACATGGGCTACCTAGTGGGGGCAGAGATGTTACCTTCATAGTTGAGGCTCACAAAGCTTATAAAACTGAAGTCTTTTACGCATGAGTCACTTTTCCAACAATAGATGCTAATACGCAAATATTTCACAAATACACTGAAGCTGCTCTACCAAGTCAATACAGAGTTTATAATGACTTTAGAATACCATTAACATTTCAGGAAAATCAAAATTGGTTCAAAAGCAACCTACCCTCAGCAATGACGGGGCTACATGGCCACTACTAGCCAGCTAGACACTGTATCCTAATATACAACAATTGAGTGTGGTCGATTTACGTCAACTATAATAATGGTCTAGTTAGACTATACAGATGTTTAACACAGTTTGGTATCCGCACAATAACAACTACCCCAGCGAGGGCCGTTCAAACTGTCCAGTCAGTTAGCTGTGCCTGCGATTAGTCCTCTAACCATCAGCGCTATTATGGGTAAGATTTCCACCAGACGAGAGAAAAGTCCAGTCTGGAATGCACGAAAAACAAATCAGTTTGAAGCACTAATTACACATGCAGGCCCCCAAGATAATTATAGAATTCTCATTCTGTGTGCTTGCCACTTGAGATGATTCCTCCATTTGATGATTTTGCCACTTGGGGTGCAGTCTTTCCTGTTATCTGTACCATAGCTCACTTGCTGTTTTGCCTGAAGTACTAAAACCTATTCAAAACGAACCCCTGGCTGCCCCTGCCCTGAATTTTTGGGATGAAATTAATTGCCAATTTTGCTACAGTATCCTCAATCATATTAAGCAATATTAAAGGGGAAGCACCAGCACTGGTGAAATTCCAATGCCTTGCACAAGTTCTGGTAGTAGACCAGGGGAACTAGCTACTAAAATTATTGCAAACATGTATACAAATATAGGTTGAGATAATTTGGGGGCCAAACCAAATAAGCCACAGCTTAAAGGTAGTTCTGAAAAAGATAATACCAAAAAAGCACCCAAGTCTTAAAAAAAAAACCCTGAGACAAACAGAAAAAAGTAAATCACGGTGTGGCTCTCCGCAACTGGAGACCTCTGATAGATGTTATAATGTATGTAACCCTGCTACATTAATACAGCCTGATAGGTATCAGTGATACACGTTCTTCTAGTTCCTTTCAGGACACATCGGACAAATGTTCTGAGAGAAGAGGGTGATCAGAGCGCAGACAAGAAGAGTATGTGAAATGGAAAAATGAATGGATGAATGAGAGGGACTTGTAGAGCGTCACGCTCTACAAGTCCCTCTCATTCATCCATTCATTTTTCCATTTCACATACTCCGAGGAGTGTCCTGGCGCTAAAAAGGACTGACAATGCTTGTCTGACATCATCATAAAAAAGGAAGATAAACTTCCACAACAGAAACCCCAATTTAAAAAGAAGGTTGGGGCTATTTCAGCGAAATATGCCACGAATATTGAGAAATCTCCTTCAGAAAAGAACGTGGGCAGCTGCTCTGCTAGACAGTGTGGCCACAATAGTTCACCAGAATCTTCCAGAGTTTCTGTAAGCAAAAGCAACTAATGACTTCATTGAAGTTGAAACCCCAGATCAGCGCGTCAGCCCTCCAGACAGACTTTATAAATTAAATATACAGATTGAGGGTGACATAATGTGGTCATTAGGGTAATATTTTGGTACATTTAACACTTAGTTATGAAATTATCTTGGCAGAGGTTGATTGGCCACCGGAGTTTGTAAAAACAGCTCCACAAGGAGAGGAGGTAATTTTACCATCTTTCTCTGTGCTTGTCCCTGAAGGGGTTAAACAAGCGTATGCCGCAGAATGGGCTCTTACACAAGCTCCGGCATTATACCGCAACCATGTCAGCTGGGATAAGGACTCGCTTTATCACATTATACCCAGAAGGTCCAGCCCGTAAGTGCAACCACAATACCCAATTAAACATGAAGCGAAAGCTCATGTGACAGAAATTCTCTCAAAGCTAGATTACCTGGAAATAGTTTAACCCTGTGTATCTCCTATGAATAATCCCTTATTTCTGGTAGCTAAACCAGTTCATTCCTATCGCATAGTCTTAGACTACAGACATTTAAACAGTCATACATGCACATTAGCAATTCAAAATTCACACATGACTGGTTTAATGAACAATATTGTCTGTATTATGCACAAAGGATAAAACCTTGATATGATTTAATTCACCTGATTTTTCCAATACACATGGACATCAGAACACACATAAATTCTTAGATCACTACAAACAGACATGCTTGCTTCAAGACACCTACATACACATTTCAACAAAACAAACTTGCTAATCAGTATAGTTGCAGGTGCCATTGGCTTCATAAATGTCACATTCAATGAGCTTTACACAATGCCGATTGGACTTAAATCGTATCTACATTCTAATGTTGAAATGCTTTTTGCATCCATTGAAAAAATATTAACTGCAGTTCAAATAGCTGTCATAAAGGAATGACGTTTGGCTCAAGGGAAATGCATAATTGTCGTTACTTCCTTCCCAGCCTTTGAGGCTGTTACAAAGATCAGCATTCCCAACACAAAACCCTGACATCCTAGATGGATACAATGAGCCACTTCCCTGATGGCTACAGACGTAGAATATATTTAACCCTATATATTGATGGTTCAGCCCAGCCTGCTATTGGCACCAAACACTAATATTCTGTGGCCTGTACATGGTGTAATGATGGATGGAAAATCCCATCCTCAAAAAACTTTTACGGAATCCCTCTGGATTGTACTGCACAATTGGATGAATTGAAAGCCTTGATTCTGGCACTATAAGATATGGATCCAGAATTTCCCACACTCATAGTGTGCGATTTGTATTATTGTGTCCAGTCTTTTTTTTTTACAATCAATTTTATTGATTTGAATATAACAACTAACAGCACCATTCAGAGCTACATTGTACATTGTCAGAGTAGGGAAAACACACATCACAGTGACATCGAGGCTACACAAGTAAACCAATAATGACGTATCCACGTGTGCCTGAGGAGCAGACCACGCCATATCAGTCTTCTATTACGCCAACCCATTTGCCCCACCTGCGGCAACATTTCTCAGGGCATCCCCTGGCGACATAAAGAGCCGCTCCTGCGCAGGGCACCAGTCCACCCCCCTACGCCAGTGCCCTAGAGTGGGTGCGGTAGTGACCAGCCAGTGAGCAGCAATTTCCCTTTTAGCAACCACCAACGCTGTATTGAGGAAGAGCTTCTCAGCCCTGGAGCCATCCAGTCCGTCGGTGACGCCAAGCAGAACACGTATTGTGTCCAGTCTTTTAATGAAAATTTACATTACTGGTGCCTGAATGGATTCAGAAACTCAAAATAAAATACAATAAAGCATATGCTGCTTTGGGGAATGGTGGTGCAACTTAAAGATGGTTTGCCACGGGCTCATGTGATATAAAATTGAGTCATAAGCTTGTTGGAATACACATTGTAGGGAATTCATTGGCTGATGAAGTCGCCAAATTTTCAGTTAAGACTGCTGCAGTAGCTGTGATTACTCGTTCTCATACTAGTATGGATAAAGATATCATGTCTGCCGTCAATGTTTTGCACAATGGCACCCCTTTACCTGAATATTATACAGCAAAATATTCCTACCAGTTAAGTGCCCAAAATATTCCTTTTGCTACCATACCTGACGTGAGTGATCATGTGATTCCCAACCATGTCCGCAGGCTAAAATCAATAATAGTTGCCCATGAGGGTGTAGCATCTGCCCACTCTTGTGTTGTAGCCACAGTTTATTTTCTACAGAAGTGCTATCGGTGACATGGTCTTCATTGGAACATATGCAGTAGCTGCATTCCACTCAGACCAGGGCCCTGCTTTTGCCTGGAAGGCAACATGGCACCAAGAAAGGCAAGGTTGGTCAAAAAGAACACTTTAGTTCTCTTGATCATACTGTGCACCAAGATCTGCTATGTGCTGACAAAGAAACAACTGCCTTAGGAAATCCGGGCCCATTCCACCAGGGCGAAGTCTTCCACTGCAGCCTTGGCTAGAGGAGTTCCAGTAGTGGACCTTTATAAAGAGGCAATGAGTTTCGATCCACACCTTCATAAAACACTGTTGTCTACATTGGAAGGTGAGGAGGGATGGCCACTTCACTTGCTCGTTCTTACAGGATTTCTTTCTTTGAATTTTTCCTTTAGGCACATCTCCGGTGGGAGATTTGCTTGGGCTTCTATTCAAAGTTAACCCCTTCCAGGCTCATGACGAGCTCAGCTCGTCATGCAGTACAGTGCTCCTGTGCTCATGACGAGCTGAGCTTGTCATGACCACACCCGTTTTTATTGCTGTCCAGCACAGCAGAGGAATATGTGCAGCAGCCATGTGGTTAAAGAAGCGGAAGGTAAAAGTACCCATCAGGGAGTCGCGCGAGCCTGTGAACAAAGTGTGCCACCGCTGTCCTGTACAAGCGCGTTTTGCGCCCGTTTTTCGCTTTTAAAACAAAAATTCCTGTCGAATTTTTTACCAAAAGAGGAGGAAGACCCTGCTACTTGCCTGCATGCCATAACCTGCGATTTTCAACGCTTTTGAAGTGGTGGATGGTCCTTTTTCGACAGTGTGGTTCCTGGTCCCAGCCCAGCCTCTAAGGTACTGCAGGGTTTCCAGTCAGAGGGGCGGAGTGTAGTTCTAGGAAAGGGCCTGGCTTGGACCTACCCACGCCCACAGCTCATTTTAGCTGCTGCACCAGTGACTTTTATTGCATTTTCTCGCCTTTTGCAGCTTTTTGGGCTAATTTCTTGTATTTCTACTGTTTTCACCTTATTTTTTATTGACAACATGGAGAATAAAGCTGTTGTTAATAATAAAAGGAGGCAGCAAATCTCTCCTCCTCCTATTAAATCTTAAGTTGTGGAATCCTCAGAGCCTTCCTTATCTTTAATATTAGAGGAGATTCAAGCTTTACGAGTCAACACTGATTCCATTGCGTCAGAAATTAAAAATGTTCGTAAGGAGATGGCTAGTATATCCATGAAAAGTTCAGATAATTCAATTAAAATTCAGGATAACAAGGCTAAAATTTACTCTTTCACTCCTCTGGTGGCAAAAATTTCACCTTTGTGTTCTCAGTTACTGGATTTGGAAAATGGCAATAGGCAATACAATCTTCGCATTTTTAATTTACCTGAGGATGTTGAAGGGGCTAATTGCAGACTTTACTTGGAAAATTTGCTTCCTGGTCTTTTGCAACTCAAATTTCCTGAAAAATTTGAAATTGATAAGGCTCACAGAATTCCTTCACATCGGAATCCTCACCAAACCAAACCACGACAAATGATCTTTAAGGTTCTTCGTCACCACCACTTGGTCTTAATTAGAAAGGCAGCTCGAGAAATTCCTTCGCTGATGGTTAATGGAAATAAAATCTTTATTCATCAAGATTTTGCCAAGGAAACTGTCGCAATACGTAAAGAATTTTCATCATTCCGTTCCTCATTTCGACGTCTTGGCTTCAAGTATGGACTTTTTGATCCCTCGACGATGCGTATCTGGAAAGATAATTTTTCCAAATCTTTTCAGCGTCCTGAGGACTTGAGACATTTTATTGATCAACAGTCTCATCAGTCAATGGATACTCATGATTCCAATACTTGACTTATAACAGTTCTGCCTGTTTCTGACAGGATACTGAGATTTTCTTCTGTAGGGCTCCAGCGGTTTTGGCCATTCTTGTAACCGTGTGTGCGTCTCACATTTCACATTTTTGTATTTTGTTTGTCGTTTTTTCCATGTTTCATTTTTTCCTTCTATCCTTTGGTCTGTTTTGGAGCTACTTTTTTCTTCTGTTTATTTTAGTCCGATTTTTTCTTTGCTTTTCTTTCACTTATGCCTGTCTTCTGGTTCTCATTTCTTAACATTTTCTACTATGGCTAATGCTCGTAATTTGAATGTAGTGTCATTAAATGTTAAAGGATTAAGTCATCCAGTTAAGCGTACAAAAATATTAGATAATTTAGGAAGGTACAATGCTGATATTTGTTTTCTGCAAGAGACTCATATTGATGACAACATTTTAGATTCTATGAAAAAGAAGTGGGTTGATAGCATTGTCTCTTCTCCTGCTGCTGGCAAGAAAAATGGAGTAGCGATTCTGTTTGCAAAAAGATTACATTGTCAGATTTTAAGCAAACATTCTGATGCTGAAGGTAGATATGTATTAGCAAAGATTAAAGTCCATGATGCATTCTTATTTTTATTGAATGTTTATGGTCCTACTGCTGATGATCCTACATTCTGGTCCACTCTTGCTACAGAGGTCTTAAAGGTCGGTAATGTTCCTTTAATTGTTGGTGGGGATTTTAATATAATTTATGACCCTTTATTGGATAGAATATCTCGAACTAAATTCCACCCTTCTAAAGTGTATTTTGCATTCAAAGCTTTTCTTCAAACCACTAAATTAGTTGATATATGGAGATTGCACTTCCCCACAGAAAAAAGTTTCACTTTTTTCTCTAATCCTCATGACTCTCATTCCCGAATTGATTGTTTACTAATTTCTAGAAACTTATTTAATTCTGTTTCAGATCCTCGAATTGGTAATATTGATGTCTCTGACCACGCCTTAGTTTCATTTTTTTTAATTTTACAGTCAACATACACTAAACAATCTAGGTGGCGAATGAACACTGACATTGTTTTGAATGAGAAACATAAACCAAAACTTTTAACAGCCATAAAAGAGTATTTTTCATTTAATCACGAAAATTCTACCTCTTTAATTAACAGATGGGATGCATTTAAACCTTACATTTGGGGGACTACAATTTCCATTATGGTACATGAAAATAAAACCTTCAATGCATCGATTATAGATTTACAAAAACAAATTGCGAAAAATGAAAGACTCTTTATAACTTCTAATGATCCCCAATATAGGTTTACGCTTCAAAAATTACGATATAAATTTAACTCCATTCTTAGTAAGAGAGCAGGCATTCAACTTTCCAATGCTAAAGCCAGATTTAAGTTTAATACCAATCGCTCTGGCCGACTGTTAGCTAATTACTTACGCATTAAAAAAGACAAAACTCAAATTCATTCTATTCAAAGCTCTAATGGTACAATTGCTTTTTCTCAATATGATATTGTCAAGGAATTTTAAAAGTTTTATTCTACCTTATATAACAAACCTGATTTTCATGATGAATCTTTAATTGACTCCTTTTTATCTTCCTGTAATTTACCCAAGATTTCCTAATCTGATAAACTTGGTCTTGACTCACCCATTACTAAAGATGAAATTGTACTTGCCATTAAATCCCTTAAGAAAAATAAGTCTCCTGGTCCAGATTGATTACCAGCAGAGTTTTATAAAGATTTTCAAATACAATTGTTACCCTTTTTAAATCGACTTTTTACTTTTTTTGGATCCAATGGGTCAACTTCTGGTTAATTCACAGAAGCCTTAATAATTGTACTTCCAAAGCCCGATAAAGATCCCACTCTTGTATCTAACTACCGTCCTATTTCTTTGATTAATCAAGACTGTAAATTATATGCAAAAATACTCGCATCTAGATTAGCTTCTATTTTGGATTCAGTTATCTCTCCTGATCAATCTGGTTTTATGAAAAATAGAGTTTCTGCTAATGACACCAGAACTTTACTTCACGTTATTGAACAAAGTTCTACACTATCATCCCCCTCAGGTATCTTAGCTTTAGATGCTGAGAAAGCTTTTGATAAGCTTCATTGGCAATTCTTATTTCATACATTATCCTTTTTTAATGTTGGAGATTCCTTTATACGTATGGTTTCTGCCTTATACTCTGCTCCGACTGCTCGTTTATTTATAAATGGACACATTTCCCAAGTTTTCTCTTTTTAGAGGTACGAGGCAAGGATGTCCGCTTTCTTCTCTTTTGTGTTTAATTGGCATCGAGCCTTTTCTTTCTTCAATTAGAAACTGTAATGAAATTAAAGGTATCAATATTAAGGGCATTCTTGTTAAATCCCTTGCATATGCTGATGACGTGCTTTTATTTTTAAGTGATCCTGTGTCCTCTTTCCCTCCTTTATTACATATTATAACAAATTATTCTGCAATTTCTGGTTATACTATAAATACAAATAAAACAGAATTGTTTCCTTTGAATGTCTATTATACCCCTGATATGCTTCCCTTGAATGGTATAATTTGGAAGCAAAATAAACTGAAATATCTTGGGATTTTATTTTCTACATCCATAAAATCAACCATTACTTTAAATTGTGATTTTCTTTTAACTTATATTAAAGACAACATTTCCAAATGGTTATCGTTGCATCTTACATGGTGGGGCACAATGGATTCTATAAAAATGACTTTAGCGCCTAAAAATTTTTATACACTTGCAATGCTTCCAATTCAATTTCCTCTGAAATTTTATAAAGATGTTGATAAAGTTTTGTCTAAGTTTTTATGGAATGACAAGTCACCTCGTATTAGTTATAAATTACTAAAAATTCCCAAACGAAATGCCGGTTTTGGCATTCCTGATTTTTTTCTTTATCACAAAGCCTTTATTTTGAAACAAAGTTCTCTTTGGTTTAATAACTCTTCACTAATTACTCCACCTGTTTGGTTATCTATTGAGACCTCATTAGTAAATCCTCACCCACTTACATCTCTATTAAAAATGTCTAATGCCACAACATTTTTCCATAAATCAACCATTATTAAATCTACTAAAATGACGTTTAATGATTTGGATTTAATTTCTCTTTCCCCCATGAATATTACTGGAGATATCTCTCTTTGGTATAGCAATGTTATTAAATTGAATAGGAATGTTACTTTTGGGTCTTCATGGATTAAAGCAGGTATTTCTTATCTTAAAGATGTGTATACCAATAATAATTTCATTTTGTTTGAACATTTACAATCTCGATTTGGTTTATCTCAATCTCATGTTATCAGATACCAATACTTATGTAATTCAATTTTAGATTATTTTCCAGATGCAATTCCCTCTAATATTGAAGTTGACTTAACACGTTACATTCAAATGGTTTCTTCTTCTTCTCATGGTGTTTCTATTTTATATAAAAAATTGTCGGACACTCTTGGTAACAATATAGATACACTAACAACTTTTTGGAATACTGAACTATCACTTTCTCTATCTAATGACAATTGGAGAGATATATGGTGTAATGGTATAGCTGGTTGGCTCCCTGTTTCCCTCTTTTAAACTAACTCTTATATTTTACTTGATAGATTATGGACCCCTTACCGTTTATTCCATGCTAAACTTCTCCCTTCTCTTGAATGTTGGCATTGTAAATTAGAATCTGATACATTGCAACATATGTTATTTGCTTGCCCTTTCATTTTCAAATTTTGGTCAGATGTTTGGGTTGTTATTTCTAAGATTTTAAATCTTAAAGAAGATATTTTTTATAAATTGTTGATTTGTAAATCACATATCTTATTACATGAGTTAAATGTTTTAGAATGTACACTTTTTAACTTTCTCACTTCAGCAGCATTGAAATCTATCACTTATTGTTGGAAAGACTGTTCTTCTCTATCAGTTCATGCATGGTGGTCTTGGGTTCTTTTTACAAGAAGAGGTGCTCAATTATCTGTAAAGGGGCTTGTTCATAATTCACTCTCTCTTCAATCATTCTGGTTACCGGTTGACTTATATTTAGATATTAAGTAGTGTATGTTTGTTTGTATTATCTAAAATGCTTTCATTTGTCATTTAATATTTGTTTTCTCTTTACTACAGTAGCTCCTTTCAATTGAATCTTTCTTTAATTATATATTTTCCCTTCCCTTCCCCTTTAATTTCCTTTAAATAATATTGTTATCTTTACCTTATGCAATTTTGTAATGTATGGATTGTTAGTTTCGATAATGTTTTAAGGTGTTTTCGCTTTTTAATAACATTTTTAGTTTTGTCTTTATGTTTTTCCTGCATCTAAAACATTTCAATAAAATATTTTGAAATTAGAAGTACCCATCAGAAGAAAAAGTTACTTAACTTTGGTAAAGATCTTTCTGGTGGACACTTTGTCAGAATCCTCACCAATCCCAAGCTCCTCCCCTTTCTAAAGGAAACTCATAGGCCTTATAAAAAGATGACAATTTAGTTTTTCGCACTGCACCTATTTTTGTTGTAGATGTTCTGATGCTGATTTCAGCTCCAGTGACATCACCAGCATTCTACTTCCAGTGTTAAGACGGAGCCAGCGCACCTTACCAGCGTAAGAGAGCTATGTCAGAAGTTTCCAGTTCCAAGCTGGGGCTTGAGATATTCCATGATAAGCAATTTTTGCTAGATAGAGTATCTACCAGAAAAATAATTTCCAAAGGTAAGTAACTTTTTTGTCAGATGTATTAAAAACTTTTTTCTCAGCTGAGTATTTCAAATATAGGACTGATGTAATAAGTATAGTTTCTTTAAATTAAGTTTAAATTTACACTATAACGTTTTTTGTTTGAATGTTAGAGCCAATTCTTGCTTACCCTGTAATGTTCACAACACATTTTTTTGTTCTAAATGGCAATCAGAATTTTACATCTCTTGACTACGGTTTTTAGCTATCCGTTGGCAAAGACTTAGGAGCATATTTATCATAGGGTTGCGACGCTTTTCCACCAGGCAATAGTGTGCAAAAGCGACGCAACCCTTAAGTTTGATTTATCTTGCCACGTAAGGCCACTTTCTGTGGCTCTGAGTGGCTTGATGAATCCAGAGTAACACAATGCAGTGCAAATTGCTGTGTTGCATTACTCTCCCCTGGGAAGGAGTTCCAGGGGTAGAGAGTGGGTAATCCCACACATTCACCCATGGATTCTGAAGAATTCCCAGGTATTCCAATACCGGTAGCCTTGGGAATGCATCAAAATTTTACGTCTTCCCAGAGGAGGCACAATGAGGAGAAATATCTTTATATATCCTTGTTACCACCTCTTTCTATGTGTGCTGCATTCAGCACACATAGAAAGAAAACAAATGCTTCAGGAGATTGTTTTTGTGCAGAAGATGTCCCTTCCTGCACAAAAACAATCCTGCTTACAACTCAGGTGCACCATGTTGCAAGGGTGCCTGCATTGGGAAAAGATAGGAATGTGCCGTATTATGTTAAATACTGCACATTCCTACCATTTCGCTGTCACATAGCACAGCAAGGTGACTTGCTGTGGTGCGCTGCGTGACATTTTGGTGAATATGCCCTTATTATGTACAATGCCAATACTTACGGTGGGCAATATGACAGCCCATTGTTTACCTATCATTTGTTGGCCTCCTGCTCAATCTCATTTACTTGCTTCTTATTTTATGATTATCCTCCCTCTTCTTGTGTTTGTCCGTCTCCTGTAGTTTAGCTTATTTAACATCCTTATTATTAGATGATTTGTATCCTTCCATAGCTCACATCAGGAACTAGTTTTTTCTTTTTCCTTTGAAACCTGAATGGGAGTGTCTCTGTTTTCTTGCTCTTTTCTCCACTCACATCTCACCTCCTTGCTCTCTTTGTTGCTCCTCACCCCTCCCAGGTCTTTCATAACGGACAGTAGCAGGTTTATTTTTGCCGGATTTGACGTAGTACATACAATATCTGATTAGTTTGGTTTAATCTCCTTCGTCCAAGATGTTTCATGAAAGCCGAGGCCCTGGCACTCAAACACAGCATTTAAAGCATTTGGAGTGCACTAACTCAGCCTGTGTTTCAGTTAGAATGTATACTTTGCGTGACTGCAGGAGAGATGTCACTGCTCCTAGTGGCTTATAAACGTGTTCTTAGAGCTGTAGAGCATCGAATGGCCAAATCATTTGTTCCAGTTCGGAGTTGTATGGAAAACAAATTGCAAACAATTTTGATTAAAGCCTGATACTCTGGCAGCTGATATGTTCTTTTAGGTACCTGCAGCTAGTCCTGTGTGCTATTTTTAAACCAGATCATGTACAAGGGGGCTTTTGCTCAAAGTTTCCTAAATTAAATTTGAAAGACAATCATTTATAAAGATGAAAATATTGAATCCTCTAATTATTTGAAATGTTTTTTTACCTTTTAAACACTACTTTACAGACAGATACTGGTGACACCAATGGCTTAGAATATGCATAGCTGCATTATACAGGCTAGATCTATTGGGTTTCTCAATGCTCATTTAAAAGAGTTGATGGCTCAGATTTTGAAATGATTTGTATCTGATCCTGAAAAATGATAAACCGAAATCATTGTCAGGAGTGCTTTTTCATGTTAGAAACTAACCCCACAATGATCTCTCTGAGGCAGGTTTCAATCATAATTGAAATGATCACATTAAAGTAGCTGCACATGTTGGTTGGTATATAAAACATGTTTGAGTTAGAATTGTAATTCATCTATGTAGAATAATAATTAGAACATTGGAATGCTGGGAGCTCAATTGAAAACAATGGAGTGCTCCGGGCTTATAATGGCTGGTATAAGCCGGAGCTCCAACATTCCAATGTTTCTTTGTTCACAGCTCTGGCTGTGAACAAAGGCTTCAGGGAGCCTGAGGGTATTCCAATCCCCTCATGCTCCCATAAGGCTTTCTTCTTTTTTGTTAGAACATTCTGCGCTTTAGTGGCAGAATATTCTAATAGCCGTATACCCCTTCGTAGCTGGGCTATACCGGCTATTAAAGTCCCTCTCCTGTGTTAAAGGCCTTCGGCTCGGGCCTTTAATAGCCGGTATAGCTCTCTACGGCGGGCTATAAGGCTATATAATAATAATAAGTCGTTTGTAAAGTGCATGGCTACTTCCATAGAAGTGTCCCAGCACTAGCCAAGGTCAAAGTTGCTAAAGTGAACAGGGGCTTCCAGAAGGAAACAGGAAACTACCTAAAAAAAACTAGTTTTTTTTAGATGTTTGCGAAACGAAAGCTCTGTCTTAGACTGTTGTAGATCCAAAGAGAGGGAGTTCCATAACTTGAAGGCAAGAACCCTAAAGGTGCTGCACCCAATTCGGACATTCTTGAAGGCGGGACCTCTGCCATTGAGGAATCTGCAGATCTCAGACACCTTGATGGAAGGTGAGGTTTACTAAAGGGGTGAAGATAATTCACTCCAACTTTGTTGAAAGCCCTGTAGAAATTACAAAGAGCTTTGAAAGATACCCCCTTCTTCACTATATGCAAATTCAAAATCTACAGGACAGCGACCATCACGGCCCGTCTATGGAGTTTAAGCAACAGGCGACCAGCAGAATTTTGTACCCGTTGGAGTCTCCCAAGCCATGTCTGGGAGACTCCTAGATATAACACATTGCAGTAATCCAGCTGAGAAATGAAGGCGGCCTGAATTACTGTTTTCTAGGCCTGGGCGGTAAATTCCGTTCCGCTCGCGGAATTTGCGGCATTTGGGTAATTTCGCGTTCCGCGGAGAATGCGAAATTGCCAAAAATTCTGCGTTCCGCGACTTCACGAAATTATTTGCTTGTTTGCGTTCTCAAAATGCGTGTTCGCGAGATATTTCCCCCGAGCATGCAAACAGCAATTGCAAACAGGAAAAATGCATCGCGAACAAGCAATTCCGCATGTTCGCGGAATTTTTGCGTGTTCGTGGAGATTTTTTAACATTTTGCAAAGATTTGCGCAACGCGATTACGCAAATTCCGCCCACCCCTACTGTTTTTCTCTCAATGATATCCACCAGGGTGCGCATGTAAAGATTAAATAGGGTAGGGCTCAGAGATGAGCCCTGTGGCACCTACTGCTGCAGTGGCAAGACCTCCGAATGATAAAGCTTTTTCAGGACCTGAAAGGTGAGACCTTGAAGAAAGGATGCAAGCCACCACAGTGCATTCCAACCGACCCTGTAGCTCCACAACCATTACACAGAAATAGATAGATGGGCGTTTCAATAAAAGGATGTATTGAACAGTCTTATTTATCGTGCAAGAGATATGAGCTGTTACAATCGCAGGACAGTATGCGAGATATAATACGTACAGTGTGAGCAGTAAGAAGCAGGGCCGTTTCTAGGTGTTGTGCCGCCCTAGGCGAGAATTGAAAAATGCCGCCCCCCCCCCCCTTTTTCTACCATCACTCTCTCCCCCGTCATCCAGGCTATAAGAATATATGCATTAGATATAAAAGAACTTGTATTAACTTTGCAAACATGTGTACACATTTTTATAGGTAAGGGGTCCTCTGCTCTTAAGTTCTGCACTGTGCACACAATTTTATGATGCATACATCTAGATCATGAAAGAAATATACAATATTATATGGTATATTCTCAGGCCGGGCCCTGTATATTCTGATCATTTAAACCACACGTCACAAGTACACTTAGAAAGAAAACGGGTAGCTTGAACTCTCCATGTTGTGTCCTGAGCAGTTTACAGTGATGTGTTTAGGGTGACACCATGCAAAGTGTAAACGTCGAAATTATCAAAATATTAAACAGGAAGTCATGCAAGAACTTCGTTAAAATAGAAAAGCTTGCTGTACATTTCCCAAAACATTTTTTTCTTTAAAAAACTTTACTAAGCTCCAGCGTTAAATTGGTTTAATTAAATGGGTTGGGAGTCAGCATGGTATTACCGCTGTGTTTATTGCATCCAATAAGTCATGGTAGATCGTATGCAACAGCTCTGCATTTTCTAAGGCACGATTTGAATGAAAGGTGGATGTGTGTTTTTCTATTGGACAGTAAAACCCGGATCAGACGGAGAAACCCGTACCAGCGCGGAGTACAGCACACTCTCTTCGTGTTTGTGCTTCCAGATCAGCCCCACCCGCGCCACCACCATCCAAACCGTCCTCACTCAGAGTCTCGGGCACAGGGCGTCACGGTCACCTCACCCCTCACAGTGCTGCCTGCCTGCCTGGCCTGCTACCCAACCACCAGCTCCTGCTCAGCTCAGTGACAGTGTGTGTTTTTGCGCCACCACTCTCCAGCCGACCGTGAGGACGGGCTCGGCCCGGAGATAACAGATAATAATGATTGTATTGATGAATGATTCACCTGACCTCACCCGTCACCCGGGGGCCGCCCGCCTCCGCCTCATTTACAACATTAGGCCTGCCTGACTCGGACAGTGATGAACAGTATCATTATTACACATAATAAATTAACACATGATGATTCATTCATTTCATGCAAATGCATCCGATTCCGATCCGAAATATTTATATTTATATTTATTTTCGCAGCCAGGCCCAGCGGCCTTCTGACTGACTCACCGGCGGTGCGTGCACTGTCTCTGATTGACTGGCTGCTCAAGTCACTCACGACCTGCTGCGACATGACCACCACACAGCCAGGCCTCAGGCCTGACCACGGCCATGCTGCTTTGGCTCGTGGTGCTGCTGTGCTGGGGAGAGCGGGCCGGCGGGAGACGGAGTCGGGACCGGAGACTCCATGTGGCACTGGCAGGTCAGGTGGCAGCTGCAGACCAGTAATTAATTATTAAAATTATTATGGGCAAAGGCCGGGGGAGCAGCGCGCCAGGCCAGCCGACACACACAGTCCGTCCCATCCCCCGCGCGCGCCGAGAGAGAAGGTGGCAGTTGGCACTGGTGCGCCGTGCGTCACCGTCACTGGCCTGCCCTGCCCTCCCTGGCCGAAGCACGGCTCGTGGATTGGCCAAGAATGTTCCCCAGGGCCGTCATTGGTAGCGCTCAAGATTGACGGCCCTGGGGACCCACTGAGGTCCCGCAGACCCGCACCCCGCTCTTCTACCCCCCACACGCCATAATAATCCTAGGGTGTGCGCCGCTCGGCTAACTAACCTGAACGCAACACAACAACAACAAGCATCAGCAAATGCAAACATCAGCAGGCCTGGTGTGGTGGCCAGAGGTGCGCTTCGGCTTCGCTTCACTTGCACAGTCAGTGCATGTGCACAGTGCACTGAGTTGAGTCCAGTCCACATGATTACAAAAAAATGCCGCCCTCAACATTTTGCCGCCCTAGGCGGCCGCCTAGTCCTGCCTAATGGCAGAAACGGCCCTGGTAAGAAGAAATAATACTGTAATAGCATGGTCTTTTAGCAATGACATATATTCATATAAACATACTAAATATTTCAACCCCAGTGTACCTAACCTAAGTGTAATACAAGGAAAGAAGTAGGTGCTGTTTTCTATAGTATGGTAAGCTATAGTTTAGTAAATATGCCAAGAGTCCCTCTAGGTTCTAGTCTGCTCCATACCTTTAGAATGAGAGAGGTGGGAATCTCTTTCCGGATCTCAATCCCTAACACCTCGCGAAGGGAGTCAGGACACTGGAAGCTGGATTCTCTGCGAGCAGGATGACAGCATCTGGTCAGTGCGTCAGGCGAGGACTCAAATTCCTTCCAAACTTGCCGTTGCGAGCCGTATCGAGCTGTGTAGCCGAACCGTGGTTTGCCATGGTAAGTGAAGGTATATTTATACCTGGAAGCTTAAGGGTCTGGTTTCTAAGAACTCGCTGTGATGTGGGATGGACGGATGTAGGTGACCATGCCTATATTTGGATAGCATGGCTGATGCCTAAATAAGGACTGGGATACTATACCTAACTAAGGGCAATGTGAGTTGTGCCGATATAAGGGCATGATTCAGTAAACCTATGTACGGGTATCTAAATCGAAACACAACACCCACTCCAGTTTTGAATGAACCACATTACTAAATGTCAAACATGCTAAACATACTAAAATTGGAGTTACACGAGTTGCTAAAACTTGTCTTAAAACATATTTCTAAAATGCATTTAAAACTGTTGCAATGCATGAAATGCAATGGTGCTGCACATACTAAAGCAATGTTTCATTCTAAGCATATGTTTACAGTGAATGCTATATGAATGAACATAAATATATACACATGATGAAATGGTTCGTAATTGCAGAAGAAAAAGTTTGAAACCATTTCATGGCAGGTTACATAAATTAAATTGTTTGACAAGATGACAATTTTGTCTCTGGAAGTGTTCAAAGAATTCTGTTCTCTATGAATAGTTCTACTGTAAGCAGATTACTGTGCCATAAAAAGACAAGCATTTGCAATGCAATAGGCCTCGCATTTGCGAGACTTTGAGCTTTTAGCATCGTAAATAGAAATGCCTTTTATTTATGTGTTTTGAAAACCTACAAGAGGTGAATAAACACACACTTTGTACTTACACTTGTTGCTTATGAGAAGCAAGGCTGGCAGTAACTACGCCACTTTTACTCCCAGCCTTGCTTCTCATAAGCAAGGACTATAAGTACACAGTGCGTTTATGCACCGTATGCAGGTTTGTAAAACAAATAAATATAAGGCATTGTCATTTACAATGGCAATGCGAAACCTATTTCATTGCAAATGCTTATTAGAAAATTTACCTAGGGCTAGGAGCTGACGCAACGACCAAAATGCCCAAAGAATGCAGAAGGAAGTGCCTATGGTTTTATTCATGTTTTAACACTATGCAAGTTACAAAACTCAGAGCCAGCATTTAATTTTTGCAGTGGTTAATACGAAATTTGAGAATTTGATGTAATAAAATGTGGCCCAAAAATCTGCCATTAGCGGCCTACTCAGAAAAAGGTCATAGGTAACACAAATCTTTGAAGGCAAATATCCATTGTTAAAGACAACACCCCCTACTAATTTATCCGAAATGAAGAACACCAATAAGATCCTCCAACAGAATGTATCCAACAAGCAGTACATGACAAGTGTAAGCCGGCAATAAATTTATGGTTGAATAGGTTATACTCAACACATCTTTCTTCTTTCTCCTTTGACTCCGAAAGCAAACAAATATGAAAAAAAATAAAACCAAAACGCATGCACCTCAAATCGTGGCACCATGTTACAGATTCTATGATGTTGACATGAAGTGGTTAATTACAGAAGGGCACAAGAACACGATTAAACAGCTTTGAAGGCGCATCAGTAACACCAACATTCAAGTACTGTATGCACTCAATTACAGCAGGTTCAATTTGATATCTCACCTCATCCAGAATACCTAGAAAAAGAGTTGCTTGCCCTTAACCTGATGAAAACCCACGGCAACCAACATGCGTTTCAAAATTTACAGAAACTTTTAGGCAAGGAACTATGCTTAAATAACCTTAGAATAGGTCAGTGAGAATCTGATTTGTAGCCATATGTCCTCTAGTATTATACAAAACACCTGATTGCAAAACGTTTTGCACTTTTCTTCCCCAGTTCTATAAACACACACATACCATTTTTAAAAGTTGCTTATTATCTGAGTGTTCCAGACTAGGGGGCATATCCTCAAGCATGACGTTAACATTATCGCTGCTTTAGCGGCAGAAAACTGCTGCTAAAGCGGCGATAATGGGCTTGATAATACGCCGTAGAGAATTTCCAGAGAAGCCCATGTTCACACCAGAACATGGGCTTATATGGGAATTCACAAGGGCGTATTATCAAGCCCATTATCGCCGCTTTAGCAACCGCTCATATCAGACATGTTTAAGGTATGTCCCAACATTTCTGTGAAGGGCAGTTTGTACTTAAAAGAGCCTGTATCTCAGCCGAAGTCCTTGCAATTTGTAGATCATAGGTTTCTTTGGCCGAGGTCAAAGGCACGGTTTGTTGTAAATGAATGGCTTTCATTCTGCTTAAAGTATCAATTCGTATAGAAGAGAAGTTCAGTGAAGGCCTTAAAGGCGACTCCCTGCCTGTGTGGAAGTAACCGTTACTAGATACGGGATGCCTGGCAGCTGTGACCATTCAACATAATGTAACTTCCATTTGAAAGTTGTCCAAAAATTGGGTTAATCACTACGGCTGGTGAACCTTGCAGGTGACAGTACAAATTTGCAGTGGAACCGTTACAAGCCCCGTGTAAATTAGTACCCTGACATTGGAGTGAACCACTTAGTGCATTTTCACAGTGTGTACCGCTAGGAAACACTTCACACCCCCCCACTTCAACATCTGTGTGTGTAAGGTAAATCACAGGATGTCTTGATGTATTCTTTACCCACTCTGGAAAAGCACACGGGCCCCCTGTAAAAAGGATAATACCCTAACAAGGAAAACAACTTTTATGGAAAACAAATTTGCACCGGGCACTTTGAACAATAATAAACTGTGAAGCAATTAGACCTTAGACCAGTAATTAAATTATGCAACCATTTCTACTGTTATGTAAAAATATATTTTTCTTTTTTATTTCACTTCTTTTTTTCCTTCTTATAAATTATTTCAAATGTTAGAAAAAACATACATACATATAATCAATGATTCTTTTTATAAAATACACATTCTAGATACTTCTATACACACTTTTGAACCACAAGTTATTACAATGTATGATATAACCTGAAGGGTATAGGTGCCCTCAGCTGGTAAACAAAAACAGTCACAAATGATCTAGCACAATTTATCTAAATTCTGTTGAATTAGACACAACATGTATGTCAATATGAGATACACTGATCACAGTTGTTAATTGCCAGATACCACATATGCGCTGATTTTAAGAAAACACTGGTTACAGTTCTTAACTACCACCAATGCGTTTCGGCAAAGCCTTCTTCAGGGTTTTCATACCAGTTGTTTACTAGAATGGAAAAAGATTTTGTTTCAATTTATTTAGCAAAATCCTTTAGTGGTCTATGGTCCAACTGCAAACTACAATAATAACGTGAAGATGTGGGGGGCGTGGCTAGCAAGCCAACATGGCGGACGGAGTTTGTTAGAGCTCCGGTGCCGCCGGGGGAGTAAATATCCTGCAGCCCACGCCGAGGGGCCGTTATCGCCCGAAAACGGATGTATCCTGAAGCTGTGACCCCCTGCCTACTCCGCTGAAAATCCTGGAGGTCTGACGGCAGGAGGTTCGGAGCTACGCCGTGGTCGAGTCTGGGGCCTAGTGTCACGCTGCAGACCGGGGACTCGAGTGGCGGAGGTGCCCGGAAAGCGGGGACCGGAAGGCGGCAGTACGGCGGAGCATCCGAAAACCGGAAACGGACCCCCGCGGCGGAGACCCAGGCCCTGCGAATGCTATGGGGTACGAACGGAGCCCTGAGGACCCTGTTGCCAGAGAGGGAGGAGAAGACTGAGGACGTTCCTGCGCTGTGGACTGGGGCTCCGGAGCGTGAGCACTGAGGACCGACTGCCTACGCCGCCGGCGGTGCCTGCTGACTGGGGCTCCCCCCGCCTGGCACATTGACATCCTGCAGCGACCAGAGGTGAGGAGCCTGGGTGAGAGAGGAGAGAGCCCCTGAGGCCTTGCGCTGCGCGGTGCACCGGGGCCTCGGGTCCAGCTGCGGCCCTGAATGGAGGTGGAGGCGGACTGGGACGAGCGGAGACCCATGGGTTCGGGACCGGACCCTGCTGCAGAGCCCCGATTGCTCGGCTGAGGAGTGCCAGTGCCGAAGCGGTACAGGCCCTGCCTCCACGAGGTGAGTCGGAGACTGGGACGTCAACCGCCCCCGAGGCACCACCGACAGTGCACCATCGGCCAGCCCTACCGGGTCTGCCCCCCGCTTCTTCATACATAGGAGCCCGCGACGGTGCCCAGTTGATCCTGCTGCCGGCCTTGGACCGCCGGACCCAGATTGGTGAGGGGAGAGACATATCGCCTACGGGGGTTGATACTGGGGACGGCCTGGACGCCCCTATAACCTGGACCAGGTGGGAAACGGGCCCCCCCCCTGCGGAATGACTGAGACCCTATCGGCAGCGGACCCCGGGAGTGAGGGGTTGGAGAGGCCAACGGGAAGACTTCCGGGGAGTACAGCACACATCGAGCGGCCGAAACTCGCCCTGAGACGCACCCCTGCCGCCAACCGGACATCCGACGTCTACCATGGTGCGTAAAGGCGTGAAGACTATGGAGGGCAAGGAGGGAACGGTCACGGGACCCACTCTGGATGCGGATCCGGGGGCTCTGCGCCGCTGATATTGACCTCCACCACCTCAGAGAGCCAACAAGGCGACAAGCTGGATCTTATACTTAAAGAGATCAGAGACTCCAGGTCAGTGATGGAGACGCAGATGGGCACCCTCACCACCAACCTTTCCTTGCTTAAAGCAGATCATGAGAAATTAGCGGATAAAGTCAAAGATCAGGGCCTGTCGATAGCTGAACTTGCACCGGCGGTGGCGGAACATACGGAACCCATCCACTTGATCCAACGTCAAGTAAAAACCCTGATGGAACGCATGGAGGATGCAGAAGGGCGTAATCGACGCAATAACATCCGCGTTATTGGCCTGCCGGAACGAAGCGAGGGGTCCCGTGCGACGGAGTTCATGGAACAATGGTTCCGAGATAACGTCGCCTCTGAGGGTCTGTCACCATTCTTCTGTGTAGAGAGAGCTCATAGGATCCCAACTGGCCAACCAAAACCGGGACAAACACCACGGCCGATTATTGTCAAGATCCTAAATTACCGGGACAGGGACATACTGCTAAGCCAGGCCAGAATAAAATCGGTCATACAGTGGGAGAACAAACGAATATCACTGTATCCGGACTACACCACTCAAGTGCAGAAACAGCGGTCCTCCTACTATGAAGTGAAACAGAGACTCCAAAGGGCAAAACTGCGCTATGCCTTATTATTCCCTGCGCGCCTGAAGGTGATCCATGACAAAAAAACTAATCTTTTTGAAAGCCCCGCCGACGTGGAGGAATGGATGGAAACGATGGAGATCGAGGAACATCTGGACCCGACGCAGGACTCTACAGACAATGGGTCCAAAGAAAACTCGACTCAGGGAGGGAACGGGAAAGGCGCCCGGCTCAATCACCCGAAGCAGCGCAAACCTACCGCCCACCAACAGAAGCAGGGACAGGATGATGCAGTGGCAGCGGTAGGCTCCTTCAGAGAGGATCGAGAGACAATTAACACGGATACTGAAGATAGCACCATCCACTCGGACTCGGACAACAGTATGGTCCTGTTCCCGACTGTGACACCCAGAGCCGCGGACGAACTTATAGACAATGCCCAGGAATAATACTTCCTATGGATCAGACCTGAGGCCTGAGTACATCATGATATCCTTTTTTGTATGAACTAGGGGGGTGGCGGAGGTGAGGGAGTGGGGAAATTGTGTTTGCTTGGTGTATATTTGGGGCCCTTCTCTTGTTGGCGAACACTATGTGACCTGGACTCGGGTGGGGAGAGAGACTTCAGTCCGTGGCTCGTAAGGTGAGGTTCGTACACCTCCTGTGCCCCTGGGACACATGACTGCAACCTGATGACAGTATCAGAAAGTGGCCGGTCTTATTCCCCCCCCCCCTTCCCTCCCCTATTCCTCTGCTTCCCCCCCCCTCCACGAGACGTGGCTACATATACTGAGCTAATTTGAAAGAACTCTCCCGGCGGCGCCGTTGAGCCGGCGGCTTGACCGAGTATGGCTCTATGGGCATGGCACTTGCTTGGTCGACCCCCCACTAGCGTATGCAACGTTACCTGTTTACTTACGTTTCAAAGTTTATGGTTTGGCACAGCAGGGTTTAGAGGCTGCGCCTCCACAGTTGGGGTTTGGGATAGGGAGGGAACTGTCTCCTGGTTGAAGATGAAGAATCACTTGCTTGCACATGTGGGAACACTCTTTGCGACACCTACAGAAGGATATGGCTGACGTTAAGGGAAAGTATAGGCTGATCACCTGGAATGTGAGGGGGCTGGGGGCTGTGCAGAAGAGACACAGAGTGCATGCTTTCTTGCTTAGACAACAGGCACATATAGTGTTCCTTCAGGAGTCACACATGACACACTCCGAGGCACTCCTACTACGGAAGAAATGGAGGGGTACTATATTCTCCACAGCATACTCTGCCTTCTCCAGGGGAGCCACGATATGGGTACGCCACGGCACTCCGTTTGTGGAATTAGAGAGGCGTACAGACGATCAAGGGCGCTATGTGTTGGTGAGGGGCACCCTGGACGGGGAGGTGGTAGTCTTGGGCAGCATCTATGCCCCGAATTTTGACCAAGATAGATTCCTTGCTGCAGTGGGCCGGGCATTGGCGGACTGGGTGGATGTCCCCCTGGCTATTGGGGGGTGACTGGAACATGATATTAGATGTGGCCCTTGACAGATCACACCCCCCCCTCCAGGCGGCGGGAATACATAAACTGTCAGAATCGTTTGGGACATGGCTCCAGGGCTGGCGGTTGGTTGACATCTGGCGCGCACTGCACCCAACACACAGAGAATACTCCTGCTACTCCCCTGTGCACAACCTACATACCCGTTTAGATAGGTTTGTATGCTCCAACACCATCACGGCTAGATGCGTCACATCGGACTACCTAGCTAAAACATTTTCAGACCATCGACCGCTAACACTTGATCTACACTGGGGAAAGGTACCCTCACCAGTCCCTACCTGGAGACTTAACCCCACGCTGCTTGAGGATGGCCCGTTTAGATCACATATAGCTGACACCTTGACTGACTACTTTGACACAAACTGGGACTCGGCGTCCTCGAATCTGATTGTGTGGGATGCAATGAAAGTTGTAATACGGGGGGCTGCTATAGGCCGACTAGTGGGAGCCAGACAGGAAGTTCACGATAAATTATGCGAAGTAGAAAAGCGCTTGCGAGACCTTGAAAATGTGGCAGGGCAGGACCCCGACAGAAAAGCTGATCTACAATTGTGCAATATTGAGCATGCTGAATTGCTGGAAACTCTGAGGGTGATGGACTATAGGACCTATCTGAAACGCCAACAGGCGGAGGCGGACAGATCTGGCGCTCTACTTGCCCGACTGGTCAGGGATGCCCCAGAGAGCCCTACAATAACGGCTATTCGAAACGCAGCGGGCGAACAAGTGCATACACAACTGGGAATTAACAATGTATTTAAGACTCACCTAGAGAACCTCTACGCTCCTCCCCCTGTAGATGCCAGGGACGACATGGTGGAATTCCTGGGAGAGCTAACGCTCCCAAGGTTGGCCCCGGGAATCCAGGCAGCCCTAGCTGGGCCTATCACACAGCACGAAATAAAGATAGCAATCCACACACTTAACCGAGGCAAGACCCCGGGCATGGACGAGGGCCAGGGGAGTTTTATCAAACATATGCTGACGTGCTGGCCCCCGTACTGGAGAAAATATACAACACCGCTTACGAGATTGGCCATCTCCCGGCTCCACCATGCAGGCCTTGGTGATTTCTATCCCGAAACCCGGTAGGGACATCCTGGATGTGGGTAACTACAGGCCCCTCTCCATGCTCTCCACGGAATACAAGATCCTTAGTAAGGCTATTGCCATGCGGATCCAACACCACCTCCCTGGCCTGATCCATGCTGATCAATGTGGCTTCCTCCCAGAGAGGAGCACTTCCCAAAATTCGAGCCGTCTCCACGCCCTTATGACAACTACCCCTCATACCTTACCACACGCTGGCTGTATAGCCCTGGATCTCCGCCAGGCGTTTGACTCCCTGACGTGGAACTTCATGTTCGAAGTCCTGCATCGCTTTGGTTTCCCGGAGCCCCTTATAAAATGGATCCGCTTATTATATACAGGTCCGACAGCCAGGGCGCGCACGGGCAGACACACATCTGACAGTTACGAAATCCACAGGGGCGCCCGACAGGGCTGCCCACTGTCGCCACTACTGTTTGTTCTGACGCTGGAGCCCCTGGCTATTGCGCTCCGCAATAGAGCTGAGGAGGAGGGCATACCAGTGGAGGGTACCAACCACATGGTCTCTATATATGCCGACGATATCTTGGTGTTCCTCCGGAACCTGCGAGGGGACCACTCGCACCTGGCGTATGTCTTCAGACGCTTTGAGACCATATCTGGCTTGGCTATAAACCCGGGTAAGTCTCTGGGGTTCTTCTTCCGGGATGGGCAACAGCCCCCCCATATACAGTTTGGTGCCTATGAAATCCAAGTGGCACAGACCACGTTTAAATATCTCGGAATAAATGTATACAGAGACCCGGAGGCCCAAATTGACGGTAATGTCCGTAAGGCCATTACTGGCCTACGAAGTAGTGTAGGCTTCTGGACGTCCCTACCCCTATCGGTAATGGGACGAGTGGCGGTCTCGACGATGGTCCTGCTCCCCCGCATACTGTATTTTTTTGTAAACCTGCCGGTCCTGCTCCCGCGACAAATTTTCGCCGCGCTAAATACATTACTGATCAACCTTATATGGGGCTCGGGGAGAAGACGAATCAGCCTTAAAAAACTGCAACTACACACCAGACGGGGAGGACTGGGCGTGCCGGACCTGCGGAGTTACTACTATGCCAGCCAGCTCCAATGGTTGACCCGATGGGTGGCGGGCAGAGATCTCCACGAGATCGCTTACACGGCGGACAAATTAGCACGTGGAGAATTACACTCCCTCCTCTTGCCCAATGCTAGGATCCCCAGAGACTGCCACCCCCTCCTGCATGTGGCTCTGACCTGCTGGAGGAAAGCACTGTCATACACGGCTGGGACCTATCCATACGCAGACAATATACCCCTACTGGGACTCCCGACACCACAGGGGACCCTGACACTGCGCAGACTACGTCCCTGGGCGGAGGCCGGGGTGGACAGAGTGGGAGACCTGTTCGGGGATGACACCATGCTGGATCACGTTTCATTTGTGCAGACCACGGGGGCGCCCCTGCGCCTATACCTGTTACATGCCTCGGTGACACACTTCGTGCGGCGAGCTTGGGCTCCGCAACGTACGAAACCAGAACAACACGAATTAGTGCACCTCCTACATTATATGGGCACGGGGGGACACCTGGTGAAATGGCTGTACGCCGGTATCAGAGAACATGTGACGTCGCCGATCACCACACTTAGGGAGATTTGGACTGCGGAGAAAATATAACGGACGGGGAGTGGAAAATAATTCTAGGACATCATAGAAGAGTATCTAAGAATGTTAAGTTTCAATTCATACAGGCCATAATTCTTCATAGAGCATATCTTATGCCCCAGAGACTTCATAGGATGTTCCCTACCGCTACACATTGCTGCCCGAGATGTCAACAAGATGAGGCACATATCCTTCACATGCTATGGACATGCCCGAAGTTACATACTTACTGGGGGACGATCAAACACACGCTACACTCCATAACTACGCTCCGGATCCCTGAAGGGGCATTACCCTGCCTGATAGGGAACAGAATACGACCTAAAACATGCAAAGCACAACTGAAATTTACGGATCTGGCACTCGTACTGGCAATCAGGGTGCTCACTATGAGATGGAAGTCGCCCAGGGCCCCACAGGTAGACATGTGGCGAACTGACTTGCTGAAATGGGGCAAAGCCGAATCCGCGGCGCTGCGGGAGGAGGAGGGCAAGGGCCTTCGCAAATACCATATAGCACAGGACTGGGACTTAATGATGATCGAATTGGAAGAGATGGACCTGGATAGTACGGGAGACCCGGTGGGGTGAGCATATGCATATAACAGGGGATGGCCGGGGCTCACGAACATCATTACCACTCACAAGAGACAGACCGGATCTAGGGCCTTTAACTATTTCCGGATAGCTTGAGACACCTTGGACCGAAATGTAGAGTGTACAGGAGAGGTCGACCAGGAGACGGGAGGTGAGTGGGCGGGTAAAGAGGGGTAGTTGGGGTTTAGCACTTATGTAAGTCAAGATTATGATGTTTAAAGATCACTACAGAGACACATCCGAACATGGATAAGACAAACGGCTCATGATTGTAATGATATGCTACCTAAAGTTACTGATGTAGAAAATGGAAAAGACTGATATGCGGTTTGTTGAGAAACTGTACAGAAATGTATAACATCCTGCGACAGTCACGAATAAAGAGTTTTACAAAAAAAAAAAAACGTGAAGATGTCTCTATAAAGACTATCACCCTCCCCTATATACATGGTCAAAAAAGCTCAAAAGTTCGAGTTCCGCTGCAAAATGCATCAGTATTTATTAATACAAAACTTGTGAACACATAACACACAGTCTCTTATAGCACCCCTAATGTGATGTTATCTATACAAAAAGTTGTTCCTGAACTGATGTCATTCTCGTTTCTTTTTTATGTTTTACTATTTGGGTTTATATGTGTAACATAAAGGTTAACCGTCATGTCCACATAGATACTAGTTTTGTTAACTAGATTTTTTTTCCTTACTCATATTTTCAGTGCTCTTTTAAGGCTCATAGTAATTTCATTATATATTAGGTATTTTATTTTCCTAGGTATCTCATTTTACCTCTGCACCGATGTGCTGAAATTTATTGGGTAAGGAGGTGTATTTCAGTCTATAAATATACTCCATTTCATTACCTGATAAAATACAACATCTCTATTATAGAATTTATGTACATATGATTACACCTAATAGCTCCTTACCAGATCTGTTTTGATCACTTCCTTCATTACGTTATATATACATACTGGATCAAGAGGTTCAATATACGCAAACTCAATAAATACAGAGTTGTCGCTGTAATGGTAAATTAATATGTATTAGCTGATTTTTCTGTATATGGAATACTAATAGTTACACCTAATGGTTACTTACCCAATCTATCACGATTACTTCCTTTGATTACTTATAGTCCAAAATAGGGTTCAACATAGAGTCAGGTGGATTGGATTGAAGAATTGATGAATATATGATATTGCTGGAATGATAAATAAATCTCTGTTAACTAATATCTACCCGCTTCTATATAATGTTATAATTTTCAGTATCTAACTATACTAAAAAGAGCTAGGGGGAGGACAGACAAAATACTCACCTCTAGGATTATCACAAGTGCAGCTTGGTGAATCAAGTAATTACATCCGGATACTTAGTCGATGGCTCTCCTTAGATTTGGAGGGATGTTTATAACACCCTCATCGGTTTCATTCAAACCTGTAAAATTAAAAGCTGTTGCTACTTGGTCGGTCGCAGTGCCACTGGTCACGGTATTATTATCCCCATTTTGGGACATTGTTTAATGAAAAATGTAGAACAGGTTTCAAGGAAACAAAGATAAGGTGCACAATATTTTGGAACACTGTATCCTTCAACGTTGAACAAACCAAACAGCTAATACATAGGATTCTCGTCCTACTCAGCTATGGCGGATATTATCCCTACCCACTCCAGACGTCTTATGGAGTATTATGAGTAGGGGGTCACTGAGAAAAGCACGATTGAGTTACTTCAGTATCTAGCGTTCAATTAGTGCCTTTCCAAACCGTTGGGCGCCATGTAGTGTAGTTCCTATTTCCCTTATAAGCTCAGCGCATTGGAATAATATACACTATAGTTTTTGCATAGGACTGAGGTCAGTATGCCTCTATCGAGTATATTAAACTGAATTACTTTGTGTGCCAGCTAACTCAGAGGTCACTAGAAACTTCGCGAATAAACAAGAAGGGAGTAGTTTCTGACAACCGCATAAACATGACAACTTTGTTTCCCTTAGAATCTGAACAGTTCTCAGAATCGTGGAAAAAATAGATAACAGTTTCACTCAGTCAATCGTGCATGCTTAGTTTCTTCAGAGTCACACAATAATAGATAGACGGGCGTTTCCATAAAAGGATTTATTGAACAGTCTTTTTCTCGTGCAAGAGATATGAGCTGTTACAATTGCAAGACAGTATGCGTATATAATACGTACAGTGTGAGCAGTAAGAAGAAATATTAGTGCAATAGCATGGTCTTTAAGCTATGACGATATAAACATACATAAATAACATCGTCTATGATGTGTAAGGTAGCGGTCTCCATGCTGCAGCGTGATATGATGCCAGCCTGGTAGTCCTGCAGGAGATAGTTATCATCAATGTGATCTTGGAGTTGAACTTAGACTGTTTTTTTCAATGATCTTGCCAATGAATGGTGAGTGAGTGATGGGCTGGTATTTGCCAAGATTGTCTAGATCTGGTGTTGGTTTATTTAGGACTGAGAGAATCTGTCCTATCTTGAGGGCTTCTGGGAAGATTTTTTGAGTGAGAGGGGCTTTAGAATTGGTAAGTAGGGGTGAGATAGTGCCTCCAGAGACTTCTTTGATGAAGAATAAAGATAAGCCATCATCTTCATAAGTAGTGCGTTGAGGCAGTTAAATGTGCCAGTGATATCAGTGAGAGCTAGGGTTCTGAGTACTTGCTGCTGGAACCAAGCAAGTTCCGGAGTCTGCTTCCAACAGGTACCGACATCCATTTTGAGCTAAAGCACAAATACAACCCCAGCCAGTTGCCATGAAAAAATAACCATTGGCACTAAGGTGTAAAATATGAAAGCTAGAACCAAAGAATATTTAACGGCTAGGTGCTGACTGATGAGATCAGGGAAAACGCACCAACTTGAAGCTTTGCCAGGCAACATATTGTAGAATTCAACTTGCTTAAATGTGTCTCTGCTTACAAGAAATCAAAGTTGTAATGTACCATGACTTATCCTAGCTGATTTCATCTTGGAATGGGCAGATAACTCCAACAGTGCTGAGAGTAGCTGCCATTTTGGAGTGGAAGTGGCCTGGTATGAAGTGATCCTTTTGTGCATGTACTGCAACCAGTTCCTGACCTGGGTGGCATACTGTACTGTCCCCTCGACCCATCCTAAAGACTTGCCTTCCACCCTGGTATTAAAGATGACTGCTATGCACCACCCGCATACCACTTGCAGGCTGACCCTCTACAGAGGACTTTGATGCCTCTGATACAGCTATATATTTTGTTTAACTTATCCCAGAGAAAGTGATTGATGACACAGCACATCTTGATTGACTGTGGCATAAGTCTGTCTAGGAGGGGACAAATGCTGTGCTGCCTTGAAAAGTGTTCTGCTTCATTTGTTTGTCTTATTGATGGTTGTCTTTTAGAATGTGGCTTTGGTTGAGGTGAAGTAGGGCCTGTATGCGGAGCTGAGACCTTTGAGGTGGATGAGGGCATCTGGATTCCTTGTTCAACACCATTTTCAGCATTTGGAGCATTCATCATATGCCAGCTCTTGGGAATTCTATGGAACAGATGGCTTGGAGTTGGAGGTCCGTGTTTTCAGAGCTGTATGAGGTCCATGTGACTTTTCAGGATAGAGAGCCTGGTGAGTTTTTCCTGGAGGAATTCAATAGAGAAGCAATGGAAGAGTATTATTTATGTTTTTCTCTTTTTGTTTGCACATGTAGGTCTGATGTGGCATGAACATTGGAGAAGGTGATGACAAGATGTGCCTTCACTCCTTTAATTTCGATGGGTTGCATTGAATAGAGCATGGGACAGATATCATAAGGTAAAGAATGTTTCAATTAAAGATGGTAGGTTTGGTGATGGATTGCTTAATGTCCAGGGTTTTGAGGAACGTGAATATGGATTCTTTCATTCGCTTAGTGCTTGATTTGCAACGGAGATTGAAGTCTCTCTGGAATATGGGTTAAGTATGTTAAATGGAGGGAGATGTGATGAGGTCTGAGATTTCTTCAGTGAAGTCAGTGTGGAGAGAAGAGGTGAAGGGATATGTGGTTGAGACGGAAGATAGCTGGCTGGGATGCTGTAGTGGGGAAGAGGTAGGTGAGGAGTTTGAATGGCTCAATTGTAGGTTCAGTAGAGGTGCAGCTCCTGGAGTACTAGAACATGACAGCAAATCCACAGCCTGTCTGGTGTATGATATCATCATGTTAGATGCTGTAACCTAGAAAGAGCCAAATAATTTGAGCTATGCGCACACCAGCAGACATTTACTCTTACTGTATTTACAACTCAAACTTTCAGTGTGCTGAGGACATCCTCTCTGGGCACAGCCTTTGCACCTATGCAACTGCACTCTATCACGTCTGTAGAGGTAGTATGCCTGCACAGCTATATGGAGTATTAGATCACTTTCTTGTGAAGACCTTCTTTGCTTTTTCATCCAATTAATAATTCATACTCTCGTCTATGTTATATCAAAATGTATTCTTAATCTTAAATAATTTTTTTATTTCATAGTGATGCCACAGAAAAACATGCCCAATGCATTTTCGTGCTCTCCAGGCCACTGGAATCAAGCTATCCTGGCTGATGACGGCTGATAGCCAGAAACCGGTCCTAGGATGCTTGGTTCCGGTCCAGGAAAGACATGGCTTGGCAGTTCGGGCTGGACTGTTCCCATGAGGCACAGGGTCAAGACTGATTTGCATATGGCCATGTCTCAACTGGGGTGGTCTGGTGAGCAAAATAACGATGGATTAAACCCAGATCTGTGACTGGGGGTGAATGTTCTGCCATTGTGCAACATTCCGTCCATCAATTGTTGTTTTTGCATTTGTCACCCCGAGTGGGTCGGGTATGCTCAGACGTGAGTCCCGTGCTCTCCAGGCCACTGGAATCAAGCTATCCTGGCTGATGACGGCGGCCACGTCCTGAAAACGACCCCGACTTATCCGTTACGCGATCGGAGTGAGTGTCCTCATTTTTACCTCTAGTTGGTTGGTCCCCATGGGCCCGAGGGACTGACCATGGTGGAAATGTATGCCATGACGCCCAATATCGACTTGCATAAGACTCGAACCCAACCCTCTAAGGGGTCCATGGAACGTCGGGCGGATATCTTGGGACGACATATCCTACCCAAGGGGTTTTTAACATTGGACCAGTCTGTCATCAACGAAGGGGAACAATCAGTATCAGCCAGGAGTGAACCCACGCTCGCAACTCTAATGGCGGCTGTCAGTGGTCTTCACCTTTCCCTGAACCGAAGAGTCCGAGCACTGGACCTTAAATTGGATGCCGTTATTTTTGAGATGGGACACGAGAAAGAGACCTGTGTTCAACTCCTTGACAGTGTGAAAATTGCAGCTTCCACAGCAACTGCTCTACTTGATGCCAACAACCTTATGCAGCGAGAAGGGGGAGAGATTCTGATCCGCAAATCAGCTAACGGCGATGTGTCGGATATCCCTGTGGTGTTGACATGTTCAGTATCGCGCTTGACGGAGAGAAAATCGCGCCGTAAACTATATTTGAGGGTCTATGCAAAGACTCAGGATTGGCTTCACAAGGTACCCCTCTTGCTTTATTCGAACTCAGTTAACTGTGACTGGCAACAATGTCGGGAGTCCCTGACGGATCGGATGGGACCCAAGGACAATGTGATTCACTGTTCCGTGATGTTTCCGGCTCGCTCCTGTGTTCAACACTTTTCCATGTTGGCGAGTGTTTGGGTGAAGTACACTTGTGTACCTGATCGAACTGGCCAGGGCTGAGACCGGCTTATTCTTCAGGACTTTTGTTCGAATTGTGACTTTGCGGGACTCACTTTCTAATGCTGATTCTGGGAGGCGATGTAGGCGAATAATGAACCCCCCGATCTTTGCTCGATTGTGTAACTGTT
Organism: Lissotriton helveticus; assembly: GCF_964261635.1. Classification (NCBI taxonomy): domain Eukaryota; kingdom Metazoa; phylum Chordata; class Amphibia; order Caudata; family Salamandridae; genus Lissotriton; species Lissotriton helveticus. Next base: position 1,191,211,647 of record NC_136059.1, read on the forward strand.
GAATATCCTTATTTAGGGGGAGGCTTAGAGTTGGCGGAAGGGGAGAGGCCAGGAGCCTGTACGAAGGCCCTCCTCCATTCCTTTCACTGGGGTTTTAGTTTAGACGGGGCGACAGGCACACTGCTAGTTGGGGTTTGGCGTAAGCTGCATGCAGGGGTGCAGGGTGGGGGGTGGGATGTTTAAGTGCTTTGCATTTTTTTTTGGGTTCATTCTATTTTCCTTTTCTTATACTTTTAATTATCCTGACCCCTCCTTTTCCAGTATTATGGTGCTAATGCGAGCAACGCTGTTTGATCTGGTTTCTCTTATGCATACAAGGGCTGCTACGTATTCTGTTCATGATTTAAGTATAAAGTGATTTTGTGACCGGCGAGGCCGAGCACCAGCACCCTAAGATTGAGTTAACACTGTTAATTTCATAATCCTGATTGAATAGGAGTGTTGAGTCCCGGTATCCAGTGTCTTCTGTTGCTACAATCCTGACTTCACTATGATTCGATGCTTGTATGTATGTAATTGCATTACGCCTGATACACTTTCATTGTTATTACCTTTTTAAAATCAATAAATATAAATAAAAAATAAATAAAAAATAATTGGGGTTAATCTACAACTAGGATGTGCAAAAAATAATGTATTTACCATTGGTCTAGCAGGGTTATTATACACATGGATCCGGTGCTGGAGGGATTTAGGCCGGATGTTATGAAAAAGTGTGCCTTGGGGCATTACATTACCCAGCATTAAAAAACTGATACGACTCCACTGCTTATCAGCTAGTTGGAATTTAGGGATTAGACTAATTGTTTAGGCACGTGTGAAGATATTTGATTTGCCTGACAATGCAATAATATATTAGAACAACGAGCCTAGAAGATATATACATATTGTTTAGAAACATTGTTTCAGAAGACCTGATGTAAAGGCACGCTCCTGCAAGTTCTAAATATGTTTACATCTAACATTCAGGGATTGTGAGGTGTGTTTTCAATATCGTAACACAGCAGCAGCTCACTAATATTACTGCAAATATGTGACCCTCTCCCATTTCTCATATATGAGGTCCTGTTTCGATCTAAAAGAAACTTTTTTATGGATGTTGCTTAAAACATAAGCAACGTTTCTTTGCAAAATGTCTGTAAACCCACCCAAATTAAAATACATTAAATGAAAACGGTATTTATAACAATCTGTTTAAGAATGATTCTAGGTCATCAGGGCAAGACTGAAAACAGAGCTGGCTGTATCAGAGGGGCCCCTACAAGGCAGGGGCCCTGGGCTAGAGCACTCTTTCCCCAAGCCATAAAACGTCTCTGAATCCCGGAAAACTTTGTATTAGAAACTGAATTATAAGAAGTGCCTAAAGTTGGAAAAGAAGACACATCAGGAACATTTGACATAATTTCCATCAACATCCATGGAAGAAGAAAAAGAATCTTTATAATTGTTCATCCCACTACTCGCACAAGACTCACTTGCAAAATCAGGGCTAGAAAAATCAACTATTTCTGAACAAACATTCTTATTAATGTGAGCTAATTTTGAATAACTCCACCAAGAGCCATTGTTCAAAAGAGCTGATGTTTTACCCAACTTCACAATTTTCAAAGTCTAGAAAATGTAGAACTTTCTTTAGAAACATGCCATGGTAATTTGGTCTTAACCCAATCACCCCTTCGTAGCTTACTGGAAACATATTTGACACACGTCATGGCTACTTTTTGTCACCTTGTTCTTAGTCTATACATTCCTCTTTGCCTCACAGTACACTTTCTTTATGTCCATTATAGAACATTTACTTTTCAATCAACTCGGATTGTGTTTTAAATTATTTTTATTGACATTTTGTGACATTACAAGAGAAGCTTCGATCAGTTACAGGCAATAACATTATATGATCTAGAAAACATATTAAAAAGAGAGAAGCAGAGCGAAAAGAAGAAGATACAGTGATGTGAAGGCACATACTTCATTATGCATTGGATTAGAATCCTGAATCACATAACTACTCAAAGTTACTAGGATCACTTTGATATTCTACAATACATGCCTGTACAAAAAGGTAGCCATTGTCTCTTGCATATTTACCAGCACACCAACAAGGAATTTTGTGACTTGGGGACAGGGCGACCACATCCAAGTGAAGGGAGAAAACTATGTGTATTGACTGGTCAATGCGGCATAGTGAGGAAGGTTGTCAGTGTTTAGGAAGCGTCAGGGTTCCTGGACCTCAAATAAGCAAGTAAGGGTTCCCAGATATCTTTGGGACAGGACCGTGGTGGCACCAACTCCCAGAAATATGACAGTCTTTGGAACAGTAAGCAGCATCCCGTAAGCAGTCCTTCAACTTCGGTGCCGGGATCCTTCCCCAGTTTATGGCTACTCTACCTTTGGCTAGAAGAAGCAACATAGCAGTGAGCCTGTGAGTGTCTGCTGTAACGTCTTAGATGTAGCTGAGTAGGCCAACCAGTGGGGTACAATCAATGTGCATGCAAGTCCGTTATAAACTGTAATGTAAGGAATACTTCCTTCCAAAAGGTAGCTACCCTTGAGCATTCCCAGGCTAGATCGAGAAAGGAGGCCCACGATGCAGCACACCTGAGGCAACTAGACTCACAGGCCAGGCTCAGCTTCTGCAACTGTGTTGGGGTTACAATATATCCGGTGTAAGAATTCGAAGTGTATGAGCCGGAGTGTATAGTTTGGTGATAGCATTTCCATTTGCCCACAACAAAAAGTCCAATGGGAGTCCATCAAGCCAGGGCCAATGTCCACGTGTTGTCACCGGAGTGCATTGCTGAATCATAGACTATAGGTGCATTATCAATTTATGAGGGGAAGGCGTGGTGAAAATGTGTTCCAGAGCTTGGAGTGTCAGAGGCTGTGTTGGAAAGGTTTTGTGAATGGTTCGATAGGTGGCCCTGATTTTGTAATATAAGAAAAGGTCCAGAGTGGTGAGTGGGTGAGAAGGATCAATGGGCATTGATTGCAGGGACGTGTCCCCGCGGTAGAGGTCTCAAAAAGTAAAATATTTTTAGATGGCGGGCTCTCTGCTTGGCATCTTTATCTTGTAGGGGTGGCTTCAGGGGGTTGTCACACAGCAGAATCAACAGAGCGTAGAACTGAGTGAGCCCTGCCACTTTCCCTATGCCATCCTATGCCCACTTGACACATTCTACCATGTCTATTTCTGCCCTTGGTGTCTTATAAAGAGCATACAGTGGTGTGGTCAAGGGCCAGGGATCCACACTGTCTTTTTCCACTGCAACAGGAGGTTAGTAGGGGGTTGGGTGGATCCAGAAGTGTAGAAATTGCTCTAGGGCGCATAATGTAAATAGGGTCATGTCTAACCAACTGGGATTTTTAATAACCACATTTATTATTTCCAGATTGAAAAGCATAAACGCACACAGAAAACAAATCCACATGTCTGTGAGGCAGACGTAACATCAGATAAGACACATCCAGATTTAACATTCAACGGATGATGTTCCTACCACCTGCCCCAGATCTTATCATGCTTCTGCAGGCATCTTTGTGCCTCATCAAAAGGTAATTCCTGGCAAGCACACCAGTCCATACCCTGCCACCACTCTCCCAGCGAGGGGGGGCGAAGGCTTCCAGTGACGTGCAACGTTTTGTTTGGCCTCCATTGTGGTGCCTCCCACAAAGGACTGCTTGATCCTGCGTCCACTGACCTCCTCCAGGACCCTCAGTAGGGCAACCATGGAGGTAAGGGCAATTAGATGCTCCAGGACCAGAGAGATTTCCCCCTCAATCCCTGCCCAGAACTGGGTCAGAGCCAGACAGGCCCAGAGCATGTTAAAGAAATCAGCTTGTGGGAGGAAGCATTGTGCAAAGCAAGACTGAGGGGCCTTGCCTGCTTGAAATAGTCGCTAGGGGTCAGTTACGCAAGATGGAAAAAATTGAGCTGGATTATGCATAAACAGGCAGGGATGGCTAGTTCTTGTGGGGCCAGGTGGGCCTCAGGCCAGTCGTCGTCATCAAGGTCTCCCACCCATGCCTCCCACATCCTTCGCAGAGCAGTAAATTGGACTGGAACATTAATAATGAGAGAACGGTATGTTAGGGAAATAGGGCCTTTACCCAGGTTCCCCATCAGGGTCTTGGCTTCAAGAGGGTTGATATCTGGGATGTGCATGCCAGTAGAGAGGTGCTACGACAAGGCGTGTCACAGCTGCAGGCAACAATAGAACTGGGATGAGAAAGCCGATATTGCTCCTGCAGCTCCTCAAATTACATCAGAGCGTCCCTCCACCAGACAGAGCCAGTTAGATCCTGCGGATATGGAGGCACGTGCTCCTGTCTCGCATGAATCCCATTGGTTGGGTGGATCAGTTGTGGGACGGATCAACTCCGGTGGGCAGCCAAAATCTTTAGTAAACACTGTAATGTCTGCGTCTGAGAGAAATAGGCCTATACGAGAAGCATCAGTCAGAAGGATGCCCCGCCTGGGTATCATTTGACACTGTTTAGCTCAGATGGTATCTTGGTTAGCCAGGGAAAAAACAAAGGTTTCCCTTTTCCTGGTTTTTGTAGACAGATAAGACAGAAAATGAACAGTCTTATATATCAAGTTCTGAGTCACATAAGTATGAAGCACCCACCAGTTGATAACAAATTTACAAATAAACTGCTAAATGCAAATGTCCTTTTTACATGCAACTATCTTATTTCAAGATGGTAAGAGGTAATTGAATACTAGAGTCATATTAAAATTCATACATTTATTTAGTTTAGTTATATTCGGCAAAAACAAATTATACAATTTTTACAATTTCATTAAAAACAACATCTTTGTATTAAAAAACATGTGGAATGCAATGCAATTAAAAACAATAGCAAGAAAGCACAAGGATTGTCGACGCGGCGTTTCGGTGAACTGGCTTGAACACCTTCTTCAGGACTATGCTTTTTACAGGTTAAAAACAATCTATGTAAAAGATAGAAAGAGTATTTTAATTACACATTCTAGCATCAGAAAAACCTCAAGTAATGGTTGCCCAAACTACATTTTTCTCATGATTGAGTTATTATACTGTTAGCTTAACACATTTTACAAATACAGCATTTAGGTGACATTCTACTATTTGTTACCCCGTAGTGCCTCATATTTAACTTGTAGTCTCCCTTTGTTGATTTAAAGTTAGGGGGACTAACTAGATTTGCATCACTGTTGCCTAAGTGTCCAAATTTTGTGCCGGACTCTCAGTATCGTCATTCCTTTTGGTTTAAGGAGACCTCTAATTTTGCTCAGAGATTGTTGAATTACTCTACTTTTAAGCATGGTACAAATTTAATTAAATCACTCACTTATTAATTATTTGTATTGGAAAGATCTGATATCTTGTTCCTTTTCCAAATGGTAATTGAACACCCTATAAAAGAAATTTTAATCACTCAAACTGGTGAAGCAATTTTTATAATTATAAATGGAACCAAACTACCAGCTTTGTACTGACCTTTTATTAAAAGCAGGTTATTCTATTACCCCAACATCGGTAACAGTATTTGATCCAAGGTTGATTCTCAATTTCTTCCTTTGGCCTTTTACTGGGGTTCTGGGGGTGTAACATAATTCTTGTAAACACTTTAGTTTCTCCCAATTGTTTATCTTTAGAGGTTTATTGACTCCAGGCTCTTACCTTAAGTTTAAAACCCTATGGATCCTTTATAGGACGGGTGTATATATTTGCTGCGTTAAAAGCTGGAAAAACAAGGGACAGGACTGTTTTAATGTTCAGTTCCCCAAGCCCTTTTCTTAAAAACAGTTTTATTTCTCTGTCTTTACCTTTGGCTTCTACTTGTTACACCAATTTCTTTCTTGTAGGGTTCTGCTCCCTGGTGGCACTTAGTTTTCTTTTCAGGGAATTTCTTCTAAAAGAACAAGGTATATTAATTCTATGCTGTTCTAGGGTTTTTTTATATAAACTAAGACTATTCTCCTGTCCTTCCTTCTTACCTTAAAAAACTGCAGACCCGCATCCACTCCGTCCTATGCCGAGACCGTGACTGAGAGGGATGTCTGGAGTTGTTGTTTATTTATACCGTTCTTAATTACTTAATTGGTTCTGTTTTGCCGCCAAAAACGGGGTTGGTAGCAACTACTGAGATTCTATGTGTTTCCCTGTCGGCCATCTTTTAATGTGTTTTTTGGTAGTCAGTCGCACCTTTTAGCGAATATTATTCATGCGTACTGACTGTTTGGTGGTGTTATTATGCTCGAGTTTCATATATATTTTTATTGCGTGTGACCCATCATTTACAACGGTCTACGACATTTGCGAAGGTCTACAGACATTTTGTATATAAATATTAATGCCCGTTCCATCCATTGTTTAAGGGTCTATTTTTAAGCTCGCTATCAGTTGAGACTCGTTTGGGTTAATTATTTTAAGTGAATGTGTTTATTTTGTTCAGGACCATTGGCGCTCGCTTTGTCACGTGTTAACGATCCTTTTGGCAGAGTTTTTCATGTTAGTGACCAGCTTAGTAGGTTGTAAGCGTGTCGGCCATCTTGGAGTGGAAAACCCTTCCTTAGTTGGAGTGTATGCATATATCCTATTTCTTCTTTGCGGATTGTTACCAAGTTAAATATTTTATCTATATACATATGCGACCTAGTTTGTTAATTTTTCTTTCTTGTTTATGGCTGTCCCTTTGTTCGAATTTGCAAAGAGTACTCTTCCAGGTATGTCGGCCAGATGTAAATCCAACATTTTCTATTTAGCAGATTATAAACGTTTCGGCCATCTTGGAATGCAACACAACTCCTTGATTGGAGTGTATGCATATATCCTATTTCTTCTTTGCGGGTTTTGTCTGTGGCGAGCAATATTACAGTTATGCCGGCCTGATGAAAAAAAACCTTTTATGTTGGCATATTGCTTTACTCCATTGGATCAGAGGATTCTTTCCCATTCCTCCCTATTGTTTAATCCGCTCTTAAATGTCTCAAATTTAGACATGTAGAACTGCTCTCTCTTTTTTCGTTTGGTATCTAGATTTCCTCCTCTCTTGTTTAGGGTCACTGCTTCCAGTATACACCATCTGATGTCGTTTTCTGTATGTTGGGCACTGATCCAATGTTCCACCAAAGGTGCATTGGACCGTTTAGTCCTGATTGCTGACCTATGTTCGTTAAGGCGCACTCTGACTTCTCTGGAGGTCTCACCAACATAGGCTAATTTGCAAGGACATTGGACCATGTAAATTACACTCTTAGTTTTACAGTTCACAAGTTTCTGATGTTTATGGGTCACACCTTGATATTCAATGGTGGTTCCTTTTATGATTTGGTTACAATTTTTGCAGGATCCACATGGAAAGTTTCCCACAATGTTCTGGCCATCTAGTGTTGCTATCTTATTTGTTTTCTCTTTATACGTATGAACCAAACAGTTCCTGATCGTTCTATTGCGTCTAAACGCAAAGATTGGTTTGGGAATGCTGTTCGTGTTACCTTTATTTAGTAATTTCCAGTTCCTATTTATAAGGTTTTTCACCTTATTGGTTACACTTGTGTAATTGGTAACACAAACTATATTTCCATCATTATCGTTAGATTTATGTTTTGATTCAAAAAGACTTTCTCTATTGTAGTATTTGGCTCTTTTATATGCTTTCTTGATCATTGTTTTGGGGTATCCTCTCTCGATAAACTTATTCGTTAAAATGTTTGCATGTTTTTCATATTCACGTTTATCTGTACAGTTTCGTTTTATCCTAAGGAATTGGCCGAAAGGTATATTATTGCGCTGACTGGCTGGGTGGTTGCTATCATAGTGCAACATAGTGTTGCGGTCTGTAGGTTTCCGATATAGTTCTACCTCAAGTTTTCCTTGTACTTCTTTTATTGTTATATCCAGAAAGTTACAGCGTTCATTGCTATATGAGGATGTGAATTTTAAATTACTATCCCCCATATTGATCCATTCTATGAACATTTTCAGGTCCTCCTCACTGCCTTTCCAAATAAAAAAAACATCATCAATGAAGCGGGACCACCTGTCCACATTTTCAAAAAATGGTGCCGCCTCATTGAATATGTGGACCTCTTCAAATGCTGCCACGTACAGGCATGCCAGGCTTGGAGCGCAGGTTGCGCCCATGCTGGTCCCTTTGGTTTGTTTGAAGTAATCTTCTTTGAATAAAAAAATATTGTTTTTCAAAACTAGTTCTACACAACTGACTATAAAGCTTGAATGGTCCGATAGTTCATCCTGGTCGTTTTTTAAGAGATTTTTGATCATTGTGATTGTGGCATCTTGCGGTATGTTTGTGTACAAGGCCTCTATATCTAAGGTCACAAGCCATTCTACCTCTTTATTGTACACAGTATTCTCTATCTTCTCTATTATGTGGGTTGTATCTTTTATATAGGCTTTTTGAGTTGTTACCAGTGGTTGAATAAACTTGTCTATATATTGACTTAGGGGTTCGGTTAGTGATTGTAGACTGGATACTATAGGCCGCATAGGAGGGTTTGTTATGCTTTTGTGGACTTTGGGCAGTCCATATATAGCTGGCACTGTTGGTGTGTCATTCCTCAGGTAGTTATACTCCTCCTGGGATTTTATTCCATCTTCTAATGCATAATTTAAAAGGCTTGTTATGCGTTTTCCTAGGTCAATCCATTCTTCTCTGTTGCTCACTAAATAATGGTCAGCATTATTCAGAAGATCTTTCATTCTTTTTTCATAGTCTACTGTGTCCATGACGACAATGCTGCCACCTTTGTCGCCAGGTTTTATGGTAATCTCACTACACTGTTCCAAACTTTTCAATGCTTTTTTCTCATTGTAGGTCAAATTGTGGGTTACCCATGTTTTCGATGATAGAATTTCCTCTAGACCCACTTCTACAACTTTTTCAAAAATCTCCACTTCTTTTCCAACCATAGCTATTGTGGGGGGTCCATGTGGATTTGGGTTTCAGACCTGATCTGTTTGCTACTGTTCGTGTTTCTTTACCTTCAAAAAAAATTTTTAATCTTATTTTCCTGAATAGATTTCTAATATCTCTTTCGAGGTTAAATTTATCTGGGGGTCCAGACATGGCAAAGCCTAAGCCCTTTTCTAAAAGTTTAATTTCAAAACATCTCAAAACATCTTGGTTAGCCATACATTGTCTGCTTGAGCACCGGTATGCTTCTGTTCAAAGCAGCTGTGCAGTTTATCAAGTGTTGATGATTGATTGACTGATCATGACAACGGTGGCCGTGTCCAAGTCAGAAGGAACGGACCTTCAATCCACCGCTTCTGTACACAGTGCCAGGAGGTGCGGAAGAAGGAGGGATTTGTAGCTCGACCGGTAACTCATCCAGGGCTGGCTTCTTACCCAAGGCCAGTTCCGACAGGGCCCCGTCAATCTCCTTGACTGTGATTGGTTGATCGATGTTGTGAGCCAAGGACTATGTTGTCTCCAGGTGGTGGACGTACAGACCAGCTATGCTGGGAGCAAACATGCTCCCCATGCTGGTCCCATGTTTCTGAAGATATAGCGTGTTTTCATACTCAAAGACATTTTCTTTTAGAGCCAGATTACAGCACTCCATTACGACATTTCTTGGTGTTTGGTATTCCCAATCATCTTCAAAAAGTGCATCTTCAATGATGTTCAATGTCTCATTGTGTGGGAGGCTCGTATATAAGCTACCAGGATGATTTCCTTAAATTCACCATGTCTGCGGCAGCAGCATCCATTTTATGATGCTGGGGCTCTGTTTAACTTTAACCGGGGTCAACAGTAACTACATGTCTTCTACTTCTATGTAGAATGCTACCCCCAGGTCTATGTTCCACTGTATAGTCCATCCCCTGTAGGGAAATGGACTACCTGAGCAGTTTGGGATTTTCACCCGTCATCTGTTTTAGCCACAAGAGGGGCTTATGGTCTGTCTGAACTGTGAAGTGAGTACCAAACAAGTATGGCCTCAGCTTCTTCAGGGCCCAAAACATATCAAAGGCCTCCCTCTCAATAGCTGACCAACATTTCTCTCTAGGGGTCAGCCTTCTGCTAATAAAAGCTACTGGCTGGTCCTGACCTTCTTCATTCAATTGTGATAGCACAGCCCCTACCCCCAACTCAGAAGCTTCTGTTTGAACAATGAATTCTTTGGAGCAGTTAGGACTTTGCAGAATGGGTGCAGTGCACATGGCCTGCTTCAGGTCATCAAAGGCCTTTTGACAGCTGACTGTCCACTGAACTTTCTTAGGTATTTTCTTAGAAGTGAAGTCATTCAGGGGTGTCAAAATGGAACCATACCCTTTGGAAAATCTCCTATAGTACCCAGTCAGGCCCAAGAAAGCTCTGACCAGAGTCTGGGTGGTTGGAGCAACCCAGCCCATTATGGTCTGGATTTTGCTCTGCAATGGTTGAACCTGGCCTCCACCTACAAGGTGGCCCAGGTAGACAACCTGACTCTGCCCTATCTGGCACTTAGTAGCCGTGATAGTTAGGCCTGCTTTTTGCAGGGCCTCCAAAACATTTTTCAGGTGGATCAGGTGATCTACCCAGGTGGAGCTAAAGACAGCAATATCATCAAGATAAGCTGCACAGTAGTCATCCAGGCCTGAGAGGACTTTGTTCACCAACCTTTGAAATGTGGCAGGTGCATTTTTCAAAGCAAAGGGCATCACCACAAATTGATAATGCCCACTAGGGGTTGAAAATGCTGTCTTTGGCTTGGCATCCTCAGCTAACCTGATTTGCCAGTAGCGAGCTGTAAGATCAAATGTGCTCAGATATGTGGCAGAGGCCAACTTATCTATGAGCTCATCTGCTCTGGGTATTGGATGGGCATCTGTCTTAGTGACAGCATTGAGACCTCTGTAGTCTACACAAAACCTCATCTCTCTCTTACCATCTTGGGTGTGAGGTTTTGGCACCAGGACTACTGGACTAGCCCAAGGGCTATCTGAAGGTTCAATAACTCCTAATACCAACATTTTCTGAACTTCTGTCCTGATACAGTACCTGACATGATCAGGTTGCCTGTAAATCTTACTTTAAACAGGCAGACTGTCCCCAGTGTCCACTTCATGAGTGCACCAGGTAGTCTGACTTGGAGTCAGTGAAAACATATGTCTGTATGCCTGCAGAACTTGTCTGCAGTCACTCTGCTGCTGGTCAGTGAGGCTGCCTGCCAAGGCTACACCATCAACTGAACCATCATCAGGGTTCTGAGAGAGCAGGTCGGAGAGAGAGTCACTCTCTTCCTTCTGTCCATCAGTAGCCATGAGCAAGCCCATGTCTGCCCTGTCAACATATGGGTTCAGTCTGTTGACATGAAGCACCCTGTGGGGGCTCCTGGGAGTTCCAAGATCAACCAAATAGGTGACCTGTACCTTCTGTTCAACAATAGTGTGGGGCCCACTCCACTTGTCTTGGAGAGCTGCTGGGGCCACTGGCTCCAACACCCACACTTTCTGTCCTGGCTGGTAAACAGTAAGTACAGCCTTTTGGTCATGCCAGGCCTTCTGCAATTCCTGACTAGCCTCAAGATTTTTGGGTGCCTTTTTCATGTACTCAGCCATCCTGGAGCGGAGACCAAGTACATAGTCTACAATGTCTTGTTTGGGAGGTTTGAGAGGTAACTCCCATCCTTCCTTCACCAGACAAAGGGGTCCTCTTACAGGATGCCCAAATAGAAGTTCAAAAGGGCTGTAGCCAACCCCCTTCTAAGGAACCTCTCTGTAAGCAAACAAAAGGCAGGGTAGCAGGATATCCTATCTCTGCCTGAGCTTTTCTGGGAGACCCTTAATCATACCCTTTAAGGTCTTGTTAAACCTTTTAACTAGACCATTGCACTGTGGGTGATAGGGTGTGGTGAACTTATAGTTCACTTCACAACAACCTTCTTAAGGCCAGTCACCCCTCCCCAGGAGAAATTAACACCTGCCATACTATGTGTGGTAGTGACATTGCTAGCATTGGTCACTTGGTAGGTTTCACCAAGTATGATCTGTCCGGGGTCCACAAAGTCAGGTATCACCATTGTGACACTAGCACCTGTGTCCCTGTAGGCCTGAGCCTTTTTCTCATTGACTAAAGGAGCTTGTCTGTACTTGCCCAGATTACTGGGACTCACAGAGGTGGTCATACCCACGCCTCCATCACAGATCAAAACAGCTTGAGTTGGTGTTCTGACTAGGCTAGAACCCATCTCAGGTCCCAGGGTTAACCCTACTACACCCTTCTGTTGAGAACCACCACTTGGAGCTGAACTAGAGGGAACAGTTGCCTTAGGGGCAATGGGGGTTGGAGCTGTCTCCTTTTTGGTGCAATCAGTGGTCCAGTGAGAATTAACTTTACAAATCTTGCACCAGGGTTTCTTTGGGCCTTCTTTCTTTTTGGATTGCTGGGGACCCCCACCATTAGAAGCTTTTTGGGGACCTTGAGAAGACTTCTGGTCTTTTGCTTTCTCCCCACCCTTTTGGTCTTGCTTCTTCTGGTCACCACCATGGTTCTGTACCTTCTGCTTCACCCTGGTTCTGACCCATTTGTCTGCCCTCTTACCCAATTCTTGTGGATAGGTCAAATCAGAGTCAACCAGGTGTTGATGCAATAACTGGTTCTGACAATTATTAAGAATCGTTTCTCTCATTATAAGGTTATACAATCCGGTATAGTCACTTACTTTACTGCCCAGTAACCAGCCTTCCAGAGCCTTAGTAGCACAATCTACAAAGTCTGTCCAGTCGTAAGTCTGTGTCTTCTGGGTATCTCTGAACAGCAACCTATACTGCTCAGTGGTTAGGCCAAACCCATCTATTAGAGCACTCTTCAGGACATTGTAATTGTCAGCATCCTCTTCTCTAAAAGTGAGGAGCTTGTCTCTACCTTTGTCTGCAAAGGAGAGCCACACGATTGCTGCCCACCTACCCTGGGGTACCTGCTGTACTTTGCAGGCCCTCTCCAAAGCAGTTACCCATTTGTGGATGTCATCCCCACTCTGATAGGGAGGGACAATCTTGCTTAGGTTTTTATGGTCATAAAACCTATCCCTACCACTAGGGATTCTGCTGCCACCAGAGGGCTCAAGCCCTGCTATTTTTCTCTCTCTTTCAAGAGCCAGGGGCTCTTTCTCAAGGGCACCTTCTTGCCTCTTGATCCTAAGTTTGACTTCTCTCATTCTAGCTTCATGCTCTCTTCTCTCACAGGAAGTTCTCCTCCTGTGAGATGAGGTAGAGGACCCTATTGATTAACTAGAATGGTGAGATTCTCCCGAGAGAGATCTTTGTCTTCTAGGTACACCATAAAGCCTACTTGGGGGGATGAAGAAAGGCCCACTATGGCCATCTCCATCTCCAGGTAGTCCTGTGTCTGCCAGGTATGGTTCATCAACCACTTCCTGGTCTGCACCCTCTACATCCTCAGAGTCCTGGTGGGGTACCCCACTTGGATCCTCCTCAGATGAGGGGTGGCCCCCTCCCTACTACCTATGGTATCTGGATCTGCTGCTTTTGCTAAGTCATCTGGCACCAAGGTATCTATGAGGTGTTGGGTGGTTGGACTCTGTCCTTGCTTTAATTTTCTTATGGCACACGATCCTCTCAATTGTTGGAAAGTGAATGTGTCATATTTAGTTGTCTGCTCCTTGCTGACATCTGGCAGAGAGGCACTAGCTCCTGCCTTTAAACCATGACTAGTGAGGAGTGGTGTGTGCACCTACCTACACTACTTGTTTCCTACTAGAACCTCTCTAGAAGTTGTGGTCAGTGTGTTGTAAGCCCTTACCACCTACAACTGCTAAGTTCAGTAGAACTTATGTATTATAAGTCTTGATTTATATGTACCTACAGGTACCTTAATGTGATTTTTAAATGATATTCTCAAGATTATTTGGTAAAACAAGTGCAAGCTCTTATCCCATCCGCTGCACACCAATGTGAGAAGTTGGCCTGGTATACGAGGTCCACTATTCTAGTGGGCACCTTGCACCAGTCCAATCGACCCTTATTGATGGTAGGTCATAAAGTCAACCTTATAGAAAGCTATCCTAGTGGTAGCTGTGGAGAGCAACCTTCAGGCTAGGACTTGGAGACAAGTTAAGCAAGTTGTTTTACCATTTCTAATCACTTGAGTACCAAATGAAAGCACACCACACAAGGTATATATCAAATATATATGTATTTATGCTAAACACAACTCCTCTGCACTCTTTATGAGGTCAGAGGTAAAAGTACAATACAAGGAACTTAAGTAGCATACGATAAGTTGCACAATGTACGTTTTGCCCTAGGGGCCTCACAAACCATATACTAAAATAGTGGTATAAGAACCACGTGAGAATTAGAAAGCAGGCCTGGGGCCTGTGGAATCGCTGGGGCTTCTAGGAACAACCAAAGGTTAGGCTGTAGGAGGCCCACGGGAGACGCGTGCAGTGTCTAAACACAGACGCGATTTACCTTTGACTTACTATGCGAAATGAACAAGTTACAGTTTTAAAGATTAAGGGTACAAGGAGGTGAACTACGATGGAACCCTTTTAGACTAGGACACTTGGAGAGTCAATACCCACTGGAGCACCGGAGTACTCGTGTTACCTCACCCAGGGAAGCCGGTCGCATAGGTATCTTTTCGTGTCGGGTTTAATCGTCCATTCCAATGGAGAGCTGCGAAGAAGTGCTGCAGGCGACCAGAGGAAAAGTGTCCGGGTGGATCCAAGGGTGGATCAGAGATGTGAAGAACCTGAAAGCGGAGGAGACAGAGTCTGGGCCACTAGCCAGTGACCAGGGCGGCGATAGGAAGATGCCACCAGATGTTGGGTGATTTCAGGTGAAAAGGTGAAGTTTGTTCCTTCAGCCACAAGGTCCAGGAGGCGTCGACGACAACCAGGAGCTGGATTCAAGCTTTCCCACAAAGGATCTAGTTGAATGCGGTGTTGGTATTTGGATTGGACCCAACAAGCCTTGGCAAACGCAATCCACGCAGGATGTCGAGATTGGCTTCGATGCAGACCAGCAAGGTCTGAGGAACTTCTCCTTTGCCAGGAAGTTGGAGCAAGCCGGGAGCAACTAGGAAAGCAAGTTAAATCAAGGATTGGTCTTCTTGGGGGTTCACTAGCCAACAGACTAGAAACCGCAAAGATGCATCAAGCTGAAATGCACAAAGTAGGCCCACGGGACACTCGTGGAGTGTGGGCCTCTGAGCTCTAGTGCAAAAGGTGCTTGGGGCTGGAGCTTCAAGCACCCCAATGCACAACTTGGGGATACCTAGGGAAGTCGATGCAGGTAGCAAAATGCAGGATGTACAGGAGTTCCGGTCCCATGTCTCTCGTGTCCGCCACAGGTCTCAGCTTTGCAGGTAGCGCATGTCAGCATCAGAGATGTCTGAAAGTCTGTGTCCTGTGTCGCAGATTCTTCGGTATCTGACGGGAGCCTAGAAAATGCAGACCAGCAAAGATGCTGTTGGTGCCTGTTTGAACAGGGTGGTCACTCCTTGACCACAAGGGAGATTTCTTCCATCTTCCAGTCGAAATGGAATGCCAAAGGTACAGGATATATGTTGCAGAGTTTCGTCCAGGGTAATCCTAAGTCCTAGGGACTGGGGTTCTATACTTATACTAAGCTTAGGGGTTGGACTAACTCTAAGGTCCCTCCTATGGGTGGACATGGGGAGGGGGTGAATACTCCCCTTCCCCTTTGTCCAGTTTCGCACCAGAGCTGGGGATGAGTGCCCCAGCAACCGGTTTGAACTGGGAAATGCATGGAGCACCTTGTGTGCCCCAGGCAGTGTCTGGAAAGCATTCACTGAATGCAGCCCTCCCTGCCCCAATACACTAAAGCCTGTCTGGGGAGGTGCCGGCACCTCCCTGGACAGGAAACCTATTGTCCAAGCCTCCCCTGCCGGAGTTTTGTCCAGCAGCAGGAGGGCAGACTCATGTCTGTGGCAGCAGCATCCATTTTGTGATGCTGGGGCTCTGTTTAAGTTTAACCGGGTTCAACAGTAACTACATGTCTTCTCCCTCTAGAAGGGTGGAATGGTACCCCTGCCACCAGAACTGGCGGGGGGGGGGGGTAGTATTCCAAAGTGTTTGACACCTTACACGACATGTTTTGATAAAGCCAAACCAAAGTTAGCATTAACCGTGAGGATTATAATGCACTTAAGATTATATGGTATGGCTATATCATAGAACAGCTATAAGGAGATGGTTCCAAAAGCTGCAGAGGGGCTGAGCTTATGCTAGGGCACCCTCTCACACGAAACCAAGCACTCTACCTCCAGGATTGTCAAGGTCTTCCATAGGAGTGGCTTATAGGTTAATATGTGTCTATATATGTATATAGATATAGGTATACTATATCTAAGTAAGGGGTGATTACACCACCTTACCCAGGCTGTAAGAACAGACCTGTGGTGTCAGTTTGGAAGGCTAACCAGGGGTGGCACAATACATGCTGCCGCCCCTGGTAGGCCTAGGGTGCACCTATGCCCTGGGTACCTATGGTACACTATACAGGGGCTCACAAGGGTGACCCAGTAACCAATCTGGTATGTACCTAAAGTACATGGTATCAATCTGAAGAGAGAACAGCTAGGCTGTGGGCCTGATAAGCAGGACCACAGCCATACTAAAGTCGAAAAACCAGAGAATCACAGCAAAAAGTGGGGGTAACCATAGGAAGCAGACCCTACTCTCCTAGATATGTGATCTTGGACAGTGGGATCTCCACTAATAGCGGTGAATTGAGTTCCCATAATGAGATGTGTCGTCACTGCGTAAAGCGTACAGTAGTAGTCTGCAAAGACCTGCACCACCTCTGTGACATGCCCATAGTGGCAGCCTGCAGCATCTCGAATGGAGGGCACTATTCTGGATGTCTCTTCCTTGGTTGCTAGCCAGTAGAGGCATTTTCCAGATTTATCTCCATATTCGTACAACACCCTGAGTCGGCGCCCTCCAACACTGTCTTGGCCTCTCCTAGGATATTTGTTTCAGTCGGGATATGGCTAGCTTCAATTGAGGGGCTAAATCAGCCGATGGCCGATGGAGTGTCCACTGTTCCTAGAAGAGGATCTGAGTCAACCAACTGGGATTTAAACTTTGTCTTGGCTTTCTTCCTTTGGGTAATAAAAAAGGTGAAATCTTTATGGTACAAAGATGAGCACAATGGTATGATCAAATCAATTTGGCAACATGATCTTGGAGATCAATCCTTGCTTTTATTGCCAACTGAATTCCTTCAACTAAAGTCTTATTAAGCCTTTCCAAAAGGCCATTCATAATGCAGTGTGCTTATGTTTAATGCCAACCATAGCAAACTTATCTTGCAACTTTACCCCACACTATTATCAGAAGTATGGAATGAGGAGGTCCTTGTCTTTTAAAATATTCCTCATGAAAACCAATCACCTCTTTAGCGTTAGCACTCATAATCCATTTGTACCTCACCTATTTTGAAAAATAATCTTTCCTTGAACAATATCTTCATAAGGTCCCAGCAAATCCATCCAAGGCTCTTCCCGCAGAGTTTTCATGACAACATCAGTTTTCAGTAAGTTTAACACTTTATCAGAATTCGGCCACAAAGAAGAATTTTTGATAAGCATCACAACATTTACAACAGGGAATGGCCACCTAAACACTTATCTTCTTAATAGTACCTGACCATTATGTCCAATATGAGCAATAGGTATTAACTTACTTTTCATATTCACAGGAGGAACAAAACACTCACCCTTCCTCGCCATCTCATTTTCAGTTGATGATTCATTCCTGACCTTCCAGAACACTTGCAATTCTTTGGATAAAGACTTTTCCAAAGACCAACCATTCACAAGATAATCTTTCACAGAAGTCAACACTTAATCATTGTAAGAAGCTAGCATCCATCCAATCACCTTTTGATAATACTTGTCCCACAGATAAAACCACATCCTTCACACTAACTACTACACACTCATCAAAATTGTCCATAACGCTGGAGTATTCACAGTTTTCAGACAAACAGTTCGCCCTTACATTGCCTGCACCAGGTAAATATGTAACTTTAAATTTATACTCATACAATGTAGTTAGTAACCTTATCAACCTGGAAGAAGTTTATCAACACCATTTGTGGATAACAAAGCAATCAAAAGGTTTATGATCCGTTCTTTAATGAAACCTCACAAAAACATTTTAAAATGTTCAACTGACCTTGCACAGGCTAACGTTTCACGTTCAATCGTGGAATATTTGTGCATAGTCACAGTAAATGATCTTGATGCACAGGTATGTTTTACATTACCTTTAATTTGGCTCAAACCTGCCCCTAACCCTGTTGAACTTGTATCAATAGTAATACCATCAGTACAGAATTAGGAAAAGGAGATAATGGTTGAGTTTCCACTATTTCCTTTTTCAACACAGAAAATGCATTGGTATGTTCAAGCATCCATTCCAACTTAACACCTTTATAAAGTAATGATCTTAATGGCATGGCAATATCTGAAAAATTCTTATCAAATCTAGAAAAGTATTCGCATAAACCCAAGAATGATCTAACTTGGTCTTTGTTGACAGGCTCACAAATGTCTTGAATAGCTTTAAGTAAATTATTATTTTGTGCACTGCCTTCCATAGAAATGGTATGTCCCACATATTCTACCTCAGTAGCACACAATGTACACTTATTAAGACGAGTTATCATCCATGTTATATTCAAAATGGACATAACTATATCAAGTAATTCATAGTGGTGATCTTCTGAATCAGTATAAATAAGAATATCATCCTGAAAGGCTACCACTAAGTCAATGCTTCCAAATAAACACAACATAAGTTTCTGAAACACAGATTCAGCAGATGGCAGTCCAAATAGCATGCACGTAAACCTGAATTCCACATCAGAAGCAATAAAAGTGGTAATGTGACAATACTCTGGTGTCAATTCAATATTATGATATGCCACTTTAAGATCGATGGTCGGAACAAAATTTGCACCATCCAATTTTATCAAGAACTCCTGAATACATGGCAAAGGATGACAAACCACCAAAATATGTTTATAAACTGAACGTAGATCCTCACAGATACAAAGATCAACAGTTTTCTTTTTAACTAAAACAAGAAAAGACACCCATTCAGCTGCATTAGCCATCTCAATCACACCTTCATTGCACACATCCACTAACATAGTAGATAACGCACTCCTTACAGACAGTGGAACATGACTTAATTTGGGTTTAACAGGTAAAACATTCTCTTTAAGCTAGATATGATGAGAAAATCCTAACACCTTCCCGAAATCCTTCCGAAACAGATCTTTATACTTCTCTAACAAACCTTCTAAACAATCACAGCCAAGCCCAACATCATGTACAATAGATACAAATTTCGGAAATATAAATAGGATTCTTAGCATTAGGATTGAGCATAAAACCAAGCATTTCTTGATGATGCCAATCTAAATCTTGTAAACCATCAATTGCTATACATACTTTCCAATTAATGGGTCTGTTCTGTAATATAATTTCCACTATCAAATATTCAATCATGTTGATTTCCTCACCTCCAAAACCATACACTTTAACATCATTAGGTTCCAATTTTTTGTTGCTCCAGGTTTTATAAAAATAATCATCCGACAAAATGGTATAAGGAGAACCTGCGTCTACCATACCTTTTACATGCTTGATATCAATGAAAGTTTCACACAAGTTCATTGCCAATAAGAGTACTACCAGAAACCCACCAACACCTTAAATTTCAACATCTTTCACATTTTCACACTCTTCTCTTGACAGTATTTGATCAGTTCTCACTTTTTCTCACCCACTCATTACATTTTCTTTTACACAGAGCATCATCATTACTCTCAACTTCATTATGCTCTTTTACCATTTCCCTTTTATTTGAAGATATACATACATTAACAAAATGACCAATTTGGCCACACTTCAAGCATTCCTTTCCTTTAGCTGGACAACATTTGAACAGTGAAGAATGTTTTTTTGAAGCACAACAATTACACATTTTCTTTGACAAATTATTATTTGAATTATTATTAGATGATTGCTTGACCAAAGTAGACTTTCCTTTCGCATTAGAGACCATTGAACCATCAGTACTGGTCAATGCAAAAACATCAGAAGTAAAATTATCAACATTAATGGTTTTTAATGACTTATTAGTACATCCTACATTCTTAGCAGTATCAATAGTCTCTTGCAACGTACAATTGTATTGTCTTAACAGTTATTCTTGTATTTTCTTACTTGAAAAACCTATAATCAGTTGATCTCTTATATAGGTATCAAAAGTCACTCCAAATCTGGAATCTGCTGCCAAAACGCTTAACGTCAACACATATGAATCAACAGACTCATTAGGAAATTGATGTCTTTGGAAAAGTTAAATCTTTCCATCAGAATATGAGGTTCCTTCGAAAACCTTTTTTTAGGCCTGTCAACCGCCTCAGAAAAACAATCATAATCTCTAGCATGCACTCCTTGAGGTGATAGTATTGGTGTTAAATATTCAAACATTTCCTCTGGCTCCATACCAATTAAATATAGCAGTAAAGCTTTCTTCCTATCCTATATGAGTACCCATTAATAACCAGCATATATTTCCTGAAATGCATAAAACATTTCTCCCATTTCATACATTAAAAAATGACGGTAGTGGATTCCCAGATGTAACATTCATCATGCATACAGCACTAATACCGCACAATATACAGTAAGCTTCCAAATAAAAAAAATAATACTAGTTCAAAAAAACTTGAAATTCTTGTCGCTGATAGGCTATGAGGTGTGCCTATCACTGCTGAAGAACAGTTAATAATATCCAAACATGTGTGGCAGGAAATTCCAATGTAGCCCTTCAATATGGCTGCTACCTAATCTTTACTCGTTGCACAAAGTGTGATGCGCTCTAGCCAATTTGTTGTCTTCAGTTGAACAATACCACTTCCCCAAGATAGCCGCCACGTAATGTTTAATCATCACGCAGCTTGTGACACACTCTAGTCAATTTGTATCGGTCAGCAATATGACAGTCATACGCAATACCTCAATCAATGTGCCAAAATCTTCTCCAGGGCACGTTTGCTCGGCAGAGAATCCTCCTCACGGCCACCACCAAACTTGCACACTGTCGCCACTCTCAACCAGAGGGCGAAAAGAAGTGAGCAGACATCCCGAGAGGAGGTTGGGGAAAAGAGGAGAGACCCAGCTTCCGCCATGGTGCTGCGATGTTAGACTGGAGTGAGGAAGATTAGGACATGGGGGTAGAGGACATGGGGAGGGAGGAGGTGTGGGACAAGGATTTTGGCATTTTCAAGGGACCCCCCATTGTGGGATGGTCCCTTGGGGTGGATCTCGGTCAGGGGTGCCCATGGGGGTAGCCAGGTGGCAGGTCATGGGGGGTACACGGCCTGGGGCTCAAACACGGAGGGGAGTACACCAGTCCGGTCTTCTACATTTCAGGGGTAGGAGTGGGACTTCGAGGCAGACTCGGTAGAGCTGGGGACGGCTCCTTCATACAGAGGTGAAGAGAGGGCTGGGCCTCACAAGGTCCGACGGGAATCGACGTGGGATCCCGACGCAGCCAATGCAAGAAGGCCCAGAATGACCTTGCTGGCCCAAGCAGCTGGTTGGTCAGGAACGGCCTCTGGTCCGAGAGACACGGCGAGGGTGTGGAGGGCAGAGACGAACGACAGGGCAGGGTTGCTTCGCACCCCCGCCCCCCCCCCCCCCGGGCGCTGGGCATCGTGGGCCTGAGATGAAGTGTGTGGTGAGCTTAAGGCACTGGTGGTGTTGGGGAAGGAGTGGGAGTCTGTGGAGGACCCGTTGGGGGGAGTCAAGTTTGCTTATGATGAGGACAGTCTGGAGGAGGGTGAGCTCTGGGAGGAAGAGCCAAGAACTAGCAGGATTGAGGTTTGCTAACGAAGTGTCCAGTATATTGCAGGTGCATAAAGTGGACGCAGGTAGACAAGCCGGGGCAGGATTGGTGAGGTGGATGGCAGCAGCACGGGCACCAACCTTGGCGCCAGGTAAAGCTTTAAAGAGGGTCCTCACTCCTACAATGGTTTTCACGGGTGTGGATGCTAGCACAGGGTCGAAGAAGGTGAAAGGCTGCACAAGGGCAGATACATGACGGATGTGGGAGTAAGTAGAGATGAGCAGGTGGGCACTGGGGAAGCGGTGGGGCTCTAGCAAGAAGGAGGATTTGGAGGGGGCTGTGTGGGGGGGGGGGGACAGGCCTGATAGTAAGGAGTTGAAGTTCAAGAAGTTACCGTACTTGGGACTGACAAAGCTGTTAGGCGCGCATTTGATGTTGGACACAAAGGAGCGTATTTGGAAAGGGGAGTACATGAAAATGCTAAAACTCCTCCACAGAGAAGTGCGGTCCTAAGAAGCTTCTAGGAAGGAGGAATACAATTTGGCCAAGCGAGCAAAAGTTCCCCTGCCGATAGAGAATTGGGCCGCGATGTTCCTAATATATGCCAGTGTGAATTGCGAGAAATATCCGGGTCATTGTGTTGCCATGTTCAAATACATGGACGTGATTTGAAAGGTGCAGATCACTTGGGGGGATGTGCTTGGGCACAGTACGACAAGGAGTTTCGGGCACGTCTGGCGTGGGACCTGGAGGTCAAGTGGGGTGCACTGGATTCCGATTTGTGCAGCATACTATAGGGGCTGCGAAGGCAGGAAAGACGATATTCACAGCAAGTGGCCTGCCTATCGTATACCCCCCCTTTCAAGGTCGTCCCACCCGGGAAGGGGTGGGTGGACCTGCAAAATTCAGACCGGGGACAGGAGGGACATGTTGGGATTTTAACAAGGGGTTGTGCACACGGGAGTATTGCCAATTCCATCACGAATGATCGAAGTGTGCAGAAAGACACCCTCTGGTTAACTGCTACGGGGCAGGGGGCACGTACAGCAACCAGGGAGGGAGTCAGTGGTATCAGTACAGGGGAGGGCAGGTAGGATACCAGCAGCAAGTCATGGACCCTCGAGGGGACAGAGGGGGACAAGGACATGGTGCGAAGGGCTCCTACTCCGGTTAACCTGTAGAGGTTGAAATACTAGCTGGGGCATTATGGGCGAACGGCGGACCCGGAGCTTCTGCAGGATGGATTCTGTTGGGGGCTCAGATTGGGGTACAAGGGTCTGCGGATCCACAGATGGGTAGACTATTTGCATTTGGCTGTGGTACAGGTGGTGAGAGACAAATTGGACAAGGAGGTTCGGGAAGGCAGAATGGCGGGACCCTTCGTGGATTGGCCGATGGAGAACCTAATCGTGTTTCCAATCAGGGTTTTTTCCAAGAAAGAGGAAGGGCAGTTTCACTTGATTCAGTATCTGTTGTGGCCGGCGGGGCAGTCATTGACTGGTTATATCACAGAGGAAGTGACGATGGTTCTTACTCATCAGTGGATGAGGCCATGTCACTGGTAGTGATGGCGGGCCCGGGTGCGTTGATGGCAAAATATGACGTCAAGTCAGCGTTTCGGCTACTTCCGGTACACCCAGAGGATTTTCAGCTACTGGGGATGCATTTTGAAGGCAATTGGTATGTGGATAAAGTGCTGCCGATGGGCTGCTCAATATCCTGCACTTTGTTTAAATGCTTTAGCACGTTCTTGCAGTGGTTGTTCACATGGCAGACAGGCCATCAGCTGGTGACACATTACTTGGATGATTTCTTTTTGATAGGGGCACTCAGCTCGGTGGACTGCCAGAAAGGGCTGGCTAGCTTCCAGGAGCTCATGGCTGACCCAGGGGTGCCATTGGCCCCGGAGAAGACAGTGGGCCCCGACACTGTGCTGTCTTTCTTGGGAATTGAAATTGATTCAGTCGAAAGGAAGCAAGACTGCCAGATGATGGGAGATGGGGGAATATGCTGGTCTTGATACGGTGCATGCTGGGTAAAGAGAAGGCTAAAGTGAAAAATGTTCAGGTGTTGCCGGGTCTGAATTTTGTGTGTAGAGTCGTCAGAGCAGGACAGTCGTTTTGCAGGAGGATGAGGAGGTCACTGTCGGGAAATGCTCATCCTCATCATCACATACGAATTACAGCGGGAGTGAAAAAGGATCTGAGGATGTGGTGCGTGTTTTGTGGGATTTTAATGGGATCCTTTGACGAGGAGGGGGTATTTGGAATGGGACATGCAAACCTCAGATGAGGCTGGAGGCCTGGGCTTCGATGTATACTGACAACAGGGTAGGTGGTGCGCAGAACAGTGGCTGGCGTCATGGGCTCACGGGGGGAGGAGCATTGCCTTCCTGGAACTCTTCCCGTTGGTGGTGGCAGAGTTGTCACACAGATGGGTATTCGTGCTGTGCTGCCAGCGCCATGACATAACTTTCAGAGCGCGCCACGTTCCAGGTGTGGACAATGACATCGCAGACGCTTTGTCTCGTTCACAGTGGGAGAGATTCTGTGGGTTAGCCAAGGACACGGACAGAGACCCAACCCCTATGCCGGAGAAGCGGTGGTCCGTCTGCAATGCAGGATGGTAGAGCTGGTGGTTGGGTCATTGGCAGATTCAATGCATAGGGGCTTACTGACAGGCTTGCATGGAGTTGGTGGCATTGGGGGGCGCAGTGCAGGGCGTCTGGGGGGCACGCTGCAAAGATGTAGTGCAATTCATTCTGGGTTTGATTGAAAAAGGTTTGTCACGGGTGACTATTGCGGGAATTTCGCGGGTTTAGCCTTCATGGCCCCTATCCCGGAACTTGCTACTGAAGTTGCTAGAACAGTTGCCGGCAGTGTGCCGAGACCTGGGGGAGACTTGCTTGTTTTCCACGTTAATGGTCTGGATGTTTTATGGGGCTTGTAGGGTGTCTAAGCTCGTGGGGGGCAGGGGAAGAAAGGGGCTTCTTTGGGAGGACGTGATTCAAGCGCCAGGGAAGTGGGTAGTAGTAATTCGGAACTCCAAGACTGACCAGAGCATAGGGGAAGCGGGTCATTTTGGAGGACAGGGGCGTTTTGGGTCTGCGCCCAGGGGCATGAGGCAGGTGATGGGTGGCAGTTTGTGGCAGGGAGGGGGTGCGGTGTTCCTACATATGCAAAGGGGTGACAGTATACCAACTGCTTGCGATTGTGAGGTCGGCGCTGAGTATGCTGGGGGTGCGAGCGGCGGAATAAAGCACGCACTCTTTCCGGATTGGAGCAGCGTAAGAAGCAGCACCCCGGGTATGGTCTTGGGAGGACATCATGCGTTTGGGGCGGTGGTCGTCAGGATGTTACAGGCGCTACGTGCGGGAGCTGGGAGAGGAGGCCAGCAATGCGCAGGTATCATTGTTACTGCTTTTTCGTTTCCTTTCAGGTGCGGTACAGGGCCCAGTGTCGGAGGCAGTTGTGATCTGGATAGTGGGCCATTCGTTTGTTAAAGGGGCAGCGATACTAGCAGGACAAAGGGGGGGTGGGGGTCAATTTGGGTTTTGATGACCGTTTGTTTAACGTTACGTTGAAAAGAAAGGGGGTATGTTATGGAAGGAGTTGTTGCACACATCGTACGGGATGATGTCAGGGTCAGGGTCACGGTGCCCGGATGTTTTGCTAATTCATTTAGGAGAGAATGATTTCATGAGGGAGAAAGCAGTTGTTTTGACGAGAGCCATGAAGAGTGATCTTAAGGAAATTAAGGTCAATGGTCCTGCGAGTTTGTGCTTCGGACGGAGTTCATTCCGCGGCGTTCCTGGAGGGGGGCTTCTAAAACGGCAGCAATAGAAAGGGTAAGGAGCAAATTGAACAGGGAGATGGGGTGTTTTTGTAGGGAAATAGGTTTTGGCAGGATTTGCCATCAGACATTAAGTTTGAGGCTGTGGAGTTTTTTAGAGGGGACGGGTGCATCTGTCCCGCATTGGCATGGACTTGTATTTGTGGAAATCAGGGAGGTTTTAAGTGAAGGTATTGAACGCGAAACATTAGAGGTCAGACCACAGGACGGAGGAGACACCTTGGGGGAGGGGGTGGCAGAAAAGGGGGGGGTTCATTCACAACCCCTCTTGTCTGGGTGGAATGAAAATGTTGTACAGGAGTTTGTAGAAGTTGCTTGCATTGACAGTTGGGGATACAGGTGCAGGGGGAGGGTAGGCAGGTGTTAAAGGTTCACTTTAGGACATTTGGTTACTTATTGAATATTATTAAATGTTGAAATGCAATAAAGTTAATGAGTTAACTGCAGGGTGGGTATGCTTGGGAGTTCGTAGGGGTGGGGGTGGGATAGGGGATAGGTCTCTCGATGTACAGCAAGGTTTTAGTTTTGTAAGGCAGTGGCCAAAGAATTTTGTGATGGGCATCTGTTTTAATAAAGCTGCCTTTTTCTCACACACAAGTGGTAGTGTTTGTCTGCACCCCTCCCTCCCAAGGGGGGTTGGGGGGCAGCTGACCAAAGGGAATTCTGCCCCTCGGGAAGATTGGGAGGTCCAGTCGCTGCGAGTGAGCGCTTTTAGGTTCTCTGGCTTAAGGCCCAGGGGGATCGTGGTTGCAGATTCAGGCAGGGGAAGCCCAGTACTTCTTTAATATGACTAAGGACTTCCTTCTAGAGCAGTTTTAGGAGTGGGCAGCTATTATCTCCATGAGCTTGTTGACAAAGTTTGCTTTGTTTCCAGGGGGGCCTGTAGAGGAGGGCACCTTTCCATTACTCCTTGTTCCCCATCTCTATAGTGAAGATGCAAATTTCGCCCCAGTCCGCTAGATGGGTGTCAATGACATATAGTTTGATATTTGTCCTGTGGACAATTGTGATTCCCCCTCCTCGTCTGTCAATCCTGTCCAATCTAGACATGTTATAGTCAGGGGGGAGGGCTACTGCATTGTCTGGTAGCGATGAGTCTTGGAGCCAGGTTTCTGTGACAAAATGAAGGTCTTGTTTTTCTGTGTCTAATAGTGACCAGATTTCTAGTGCATGCTTAGGAAGGCACCGAGCGTTACAGTATAGACAGGTTAAGTGTTTAAATGTTTGGGGGTTGGGCTCATTTTTTGTACATTTAATGCTGCTGGATGCATTTATATATCCTGACTAAGTGGGGAGGATTCCTGATTTGTGTGACCTTCGGTAGGGCAGGGGAATACCAAGTGGGTGGTGGGGAGCTGTATTTAGGGAGTGGAGCTGAAATGAAATGAAATGAAAAATTGCATTTGTATAGCGCATAACTGCCCTGAGGCCTCGCAGCGCTTGACTCGTATATTTAAGAATGGCCATTTGCGGTCAGTGGGGTAAAATTGGGCAGGGTGCCTGGCGACTAGCGACGGTTGGGCGCAGACGGGCTTGCCTTCGGCGCACTTGCTTTTAAGCAGGGAGTGGGGGGGACCGCAGCAGGAGTGTGAGGAGCGCTGACCTTGCGTTTCACACCAGGAAGTGAGTACTTTAGCGGTCCAAGATGGTGTTTAGCCCCTCCGTGAAATCGGCACAAGACGCGACGGACCAGGGGGACCCAAGCACACAAGTGAGTGAGAGCGGCTTTGAGGTTAGCTGGTACAATTTTCTAAATAAAGTGCAGTATGAGCAAGTACAATTTTAAAATTTACAGTAAAAGGTCATTTTAAAACTTGACAGGGTCAGTGCTGCATGCCCTGAGTAGTCTGAGTGTTTTCGCTTGGCTGAGTTCGGTCTCGTCAGTCCAGAAGGCAGTCTACAAAGCTGGAACATCACCTCTGACATCACAAATGCTATTATATCCAATGACCAAATTCAGGGCACAGAATACAATTTTGAAACCATTCCATGAAGATTAGGCAATAGATACCTATTGTTGATCCATATCACATTATTTAAACTGCGCACATCAATGCATTGTCTCAGTACTCCTGTGCTCTTCAATAAAAACACAGGGAATACCCATGGTTAAGATTGAACCTGTTCATTTATATTTTTTAGCATATAAGTCTTCTACCAGTTTCTATACTTTTACTCTATGTGCAAGCATTATCTTTCAAAATAGTTTTGTTTTTGCATTTCAGTTTAGTATTTCATTCACTATCTTCTATGATATATACCAAAGGATCTGGCCTAAGGTCAACGCTTATCCCTAGTTCTTGTTGGTGTAGCCACCCATACATTTCCCCCATTTCTGACCACATATCTACCCAGCCATATCCTGCTAAACCAATTAAAAGCCAGGTGAACCCTCCAGGATGAACATCTGGTGGTTACAAGCTCCGATCACCCCATGTCAACTAATGATTTTCCTAATAGAGTGAACCACTTGCACACACAGGCCCACTGTCACCTACATTTTTCCATCCACACAAACATTAAATTTGGGGAATCTTTTACATTTGCTTTCATTCACACATAAAATAAGATCAGGGTTCAAACTCCCAACATATTCACAATCATCCATCACACAATGTATTCTACTCCACGCTCCACTCTTGCATCCTCTACTGAAATGACTTTTCTTCCTGCAATGGTTGCAGAGTTTTTCCACAGCAGGACAACCTGTAAAACTTTCCACATGGTAAGAAATCCCACAGCTGTTATAAGAGGCAGGTTGTCTACTACTCATCCCTTTAAAGTAAATGTATTTTTTTGTTTTCCCCAATTATTTGTCCTTTTAAAACATTCACCTCTGGAAATATTTTCACTTTCTTTTCTGTGCTATGCATTCTCCAGGTTGCTCCCTGATTTCTTGGGAACTGTGCACTGTGTGCTGGCCCATATTTACAAGGCCACGCAAAGCCACTTTGCATGGATATACACAGACTTGTAAATATGGCCCTCTTTCACGCAGTATTCTGTGTTAAAAGGGCATGTTATGGGTGTTGCTGTGGGTGTTCCCGCGCAACACCCATGGCTTTTTGACACTGCCCTAGATTTACAAGGATTGGTAAATCCGAGGCAGAACCAAAAACTAACGCCTTTCAAGGGGAGGCATTAAAGTGGCGCAATGAGAAATACTTTTATTTCTCCTCTCTTATTGCTCTTTCTATTTGTGCTGCATTCTGCAGCACACATAAAAGGAGCAAAACGCCATTAATTATTGTTTTTGTGCAGGAAGGTGTCCCAGGGTGCAAGGATAGCTGTGTTGGCTGATGGCTGCTGTTTTAGTGCCGGTGCAAGGGAGATCACAGGGCTGCGCCATATTCCTGTAAATACGGCGCATCCCTGCGTTTTTGAAATGACGCAGCAAAACTGTTGCAGCGCTGCGCCATTTCATTGTAAATATCCTTGGTATATTTTTTGCTCCTTGTCTTCATTAACATCGGACGACTAAACAGTAGGTCATAACATAAACTCAAACTCACAGGTTATTGCAAGAAACCGTAAGGTTAACATATATTCTTCAGTTTTCTTCTACATCTCTTACTACACGCAAATAGTGTAAACCTTTCCATAACTGTATTTACCTTCTTCCGATACCTCATATCAACTGCCTTAAGCAATGATCAACACCAACTCGGTTGCCTGGGTTGTCGAAAGCTGTCCTTCTAGATCACGGCTGCATTGATGGAGGTCTTCTGTCTTGATTTTCTGCATTTCATCTCCAGTCTGATGGAATCCTGATTTCCATGGTGTTGAGAGCCTACAGAGATGGTGAGCTTGTCAGCCAGATAGGTGAGGATGCCAGTCATGATGGCTTAGTAGATGATGCAGCTGGTGCTGGCTTATTTATGATCAGTATAGGGGTCTTTGGTCGTACTCATCTAGTAACCAATAGTCCTGCCCTAGACCTACTAAACGCTGGCTCCTGCAATGTGGAAAGTATACAAACCAACTTCTGATATGGCAACCCCTGCAAAAACGCGCAGGCGGCTAATAATCGACCATGAGTCATTTGTTTGATAGGTACTCATGTAGTGGGCTATAGTCATCCTAGACCTCGATGCAAAAATTCCCACACCAAATATTAGAGATGGATGAATAGGATCATTTGTGAGCTGAAAACAGCAGCAAAGTGAGAGCAACCATGATGGCCTTTTATGGATGAAGCTTGCAAAAATGTCCATTCACCCAGTTTTATTGGCTTCTTGAGTGCTTTTATTTAGCTAAATTTATTTTGAAATCTATTAGTATTAGGAAATCGATGATCATCGACACTTGACTGTTTGATTTTTAGGGCACCACATGTAACTATTTGCACTTGCACTTTCTGTATTAGGACCATACATGTTTATGTAAATCGCTAGGGTCCATACATGAATTATGCACTTGCACTTTCTGTATCAGGATTATTATATGTCCATGAATTCCTATGTATATATATATTTTATTAACCCTGCAGTTTCATATTTTTTTAATTATCATTGTAGATTGATTCATGATTGTATTGCTTATATGGTTGATTTATTTAACCGAATAAAAGCTTTCAAACTGAAAACTGAGTCCTGGAAAGACCCAGAGGTTCCATTTCTTTTTAACCTGTTCACTGTGGTGTGCTAAGCTTTCTCTGGGCAACCCACACATTCTCTCTTTCACTCGCTGAATCACTCAAACGAGGTAGCTTGCTGCACTCCAGTCTAATCTGAAGACAGCAAATGTGCCACAAAACCTGGCAAAGTTAGTAGGTCTGATTTTCAATTCAATTAATTAAGGTGCTTTGTAATTTATAGATACATTTGTGTGGTATCTATGAATGGGTAAGTTACTGCGTGCAGGGTTTAGGTAAGTGGATAAAACAATTAGCAACTGACTGGGAACATGGATGGATGAAAAAGTGAGTGATAAACAGAGGCAGGAGAGAAGAATGCCTTCTTATGCCTTCCTGCATCCGTGCGCTCACGCAGGCATTTTGAAACTTACCTATTCATGCAGTCATTCTTGCCTAGCACTCACTCAAGTCACCCACCCCTGCTTATGTCACAATGTTCTCAAAAGGTGATAGTAAATTCAACAGAACACTCTAACCTTTACATCTCTCTTTTGAAAGTTTGATATCTTGAAGTGTCTCTTTGTGGGATACACAATAAATATACATTGAAATACTGTGCAGATGGTCTGTTCCTTGTTGGAAAGTGGGACCTTGCGCAAGCTTCTTAGGAACTCAAAAAGGGACACTATTGCTGCAACATGTGCAGTCACAGTAAGAAACAACGTTATGCCCCGGTATCAAAGCTGCAAGGTAGTCAATGGCACAGTGTATACATCCAGAAAAGGCCCTGTGCTTGACTAACAGGCAATCAGAGCTACGCCTAACACTGAACAACAGGAAAGCCAATGGGTGACCCAAAGCCCACTCTCTTTTTATTCTTCTTTTTCATATTTGTTTTTGAAGAATTGTTAACACGAGCTCTTGCAGCCGACTTCTAAGGGTGCATGGGGGTGATTGAGGGCGTTGACTTAGATGTCCTTTTGAGAGGCTGAAGAAGAGTTTGGTACAAGCAATGCTTCTTGCAAATTTCTGTAACATGGCGTTAGAGAAACCTGAGACAGGAATGTAAGTCACACCTGCCTCTCCAACCACCCTTCAGAAGAAATACATGAATTCAAAAGTTATGCTGTACGAATAGTTGCCCATAGAAATATTTTTTGTGATGGGTAAGAAAGCGTAGATTTCTTCATTGATTCCTTCCCGGGGTTCAAATTGGATCAGTGAAGGTTTCTTACCAACTTCGCATCAACAGCATCAGATGGGACCACATGGCATCAGCACTGGAATCGCATGCATGACAGATGGGACACCACAGCTCCGCGTGAGGACCCAGAGGTGACAGTGATGCTAGTTTCATCCAACATTTTACACGCTGCTGAGACTTGGGAGGAGATGGACCGTGAGGAATCTGAGAGAGACATCATATTCCACAGATGGCATGCCAAAGAAGGTAAGTAACTTGTTTTTCTGACAGATAAATGCTCACGCAGATTCCTTCATTAAACCTGAACCAAAGCAACATCCAATTAGAATCTGCACGAGAAAACTTTGCAGAAGTGCTCGCAGGGACTGGGAACAAGATCTAGCATTATCATCTAAAAGACGGGTCTCCAACCTTTTTTCTAATAAGAGCTATTTATGAAAATCAGCCCGAGCTACTAATATTATTACTGTTGTAATTGTGAACACATCAGAAAAGATTACATTAGTCGCCACTTCATGCACAATTACCAGCAGTGATCACCTCGGAGCATCAGGAAGGGATACCAGTAGTAATGTAAATTTAATTTTAAACAATTCTACCTGGGTAATACGTAACAGCCATAGCTGTACTGCACCAGGGTAACAAGTCACACAATAACGCATGATTTGTTTCTCAAATATCAGCTTTGAACATAACATATATATTTGTAAACTACATGTTCACCATTAGGGGAATCTTGGTGCTGATATAACGTGTTTATTGTTACCCAACTCAAGGACTGGAATGGCTGAACTGAAAATTCCACAATTTTTCTCCAAAAATCAGCTGATGGGTTCTGAAAATGCAAACATTTTCATCTTGAAAGCCTGCTTTTTAATTTTGAGTTATATATATATATATATATATATATATATATATATATATATATAACAACCAAGTAACAGCTTCTAATGTGCTAGGCTAGGCTGCACAAGGGACGCTACTTACAGGTAGCTGGAGAGCTACCAGTACCTTACTAGCTACCTGTTGCATGTAAGGCTGATCTAAACAGTAGGGCTTCAAAAAGAATGCATTGTGGTTCAGAATATGTCTGACACAGAACTTCAGAGTGGATTCAGCTTTTACTCTACCCAGTATAGAATGAGGTGGGAACACTCCAGGCTGGAATTTGAGGAAGACAGGGTACAAGGGTAAGTAATGAGGCTGAGAGACACTGGGGTTGTCTTGGTGTTCCCTGTAGGACTGAACCTCGTCTGTTAGATGGAAGGCTTGCTATCAGGTACACAGAACTCCTCTACATAGAAGGAATCAATATGCTGCTGTGGCTAGCAACCCAAGATGGCGGATGTATAGTTAGAACTCTCCCAGACCCAGGAATCAAAATCCTGCTAACATCCCCACTGGCCTGCTGCATTGAACCACCAGCGAGTCCCGGGGCACTGCTGGAGGGCGGGGTGCGACATTTGGTGCAGGGCCGGTGAGGGCCTATGTTGCGGACGCTACTGGCCGCATAGAGGTAGTGGCATGGCGGCTAAGTCGGAGCTACCTGGAAGCCTATTGTTCCGCTGAGAATAACGCACAGAGTGGAGTAAATACATACACCCGGTCTGCAGCACCTTCCTTGCTGGCTGAATCCTGACTGGCGGAGCTGAGGAAGGTAGCGGGTGCCTCTAAATAGTGCAGGCTGGTAGGGAGCCGATCCCCCATTGTTGCTGCGGCCTGTGAGAGACTTGTCAGTCCCATCTCCTTTCCTTACCTGTCTGTCTGTCTGCTGGCAGCCAAGGTAAGCATTAGCAGACTGTGCTTGGCTGGGCCTGGGTGTGGCACAGTCCTGCAACCAGTGCCTTGAGTGGTGTTGGGGCACTGCTGCGCTGTCGCTCCTTGTTGGTCCACAGTGGGGCGCGCCAGTGCTGGGACCTGCTGGCCCCCCTTACGCTCAAGGACGGATTGATGAGCAGCGCCCAGGAGCGCTCTTGGCTGGTGTTGGAGCCCGTGCCTGACAGCTGCCTTCGTGGAGCCTTCTTGCAACAGGGTGCCGCCCGAGTGCTTGCGGCACCTCCTGCTGAACAGGCCACGCACCTCAGAGGAAGAAAAGGATGCTTCCTTCGGCTGCGCTAGGAGGGCTGTGAGTAAAGTTGGGCGCATTATGATTACAGGTCTGCCCTGTTACACCGAGGCCTGCCTTTTGAGGTGAGCTGTAGCTCAGGAGGGAGCATCCGTGACCCCAGTTACTTGCCCAGAAGCGGAACACACATACTGAGTTCCTACAATCCCTCTCTCCTTGTTCAATTGGGGAACAGAGTTAGGGTGGTCCCCTGTGTACTGAGTGCTTCCAATGTAGGGATCCTCCAGTTACTATAATTTGCAAGCCCCTACAAGAATGTAGTCTCTCAGTCTGATACAGGGGGCTGTACCCGGCACTATCGTCTCTGTAGAGAACTGCCACTGTGTCTGGGGTTAAGAGCGCACATCATTAACTGAGGAAAAGCTGTATGACTGCTAGCCTGTGTCTAGATCTGATTTGTCTAAACAGGTTGCTACCAGGCCATACAACACACTCCGTGGCTCCCTAAGGCACACCTTCCAGGCTAGACAACAGTGGGGCTTACAGTGGTGAGTGTCCAGGCATTGACTAAAACTGAGGGCCTCGCAGTGCACACAACAACCTTCTCAATGTAATCTTTCTCTCCCGCCCTCGCACTCAGTCTAGTAGTCTCCATCATCCGCTGTCCCGACGAGTCTGCCGCCTGGTTGTCTATTATGGGGCGCACTAAAACAAAGACTGGAGCCCCTCTGCCCCGGATCCACTCTCACTCCTCACCGTCGGAGGGCTCACCCACTCATTCTTTACTGGGGGCAATGCTTCCCCAGCTTCCTCTGTGGAAAAATTAGATGTTATACTTCAATAGATCCGTGAGTCTAGAGCAGCCATAGCGCAGCAGGTGGGGGTGATCACTACAGACATTAGCCTATTGAAGGGTGACCACTGTGAAATAACAGATTGGGTGAAGGCCAACAAATCGTCACTGGGAACTCTAGCTCTGTGCTCGAAGGAACCCAATGCCCATATTTTGCAACTGCACCAACAGGTGGAGCATATCCAGCTGCGTGTGGAGGATGCTGAAGGGAGATCCAGCTGAGACAATCTGCGTATTGTACGCCTCCCTGAGGGAACAGAGGGCTCGTGCGACACTATATATCGAAAACTGGCTCAGAACAGAGGTGGCCCCAACTAGTCCATTTGAATTGTTCACTGTGGAGATGGCACATCAGGTCCCCTCTAATAAGCCCATTCTTGGTGAAAATGCAGTGCCTATTATCACTAAAATTCTCAATTTCAGGGACAGTGATGTGATCCTACAAGCGGCCCGGGACAGGGGCCCCCTACTGGTCAACGATTCAAGGGTCTCCATGTTCCCAGACTATACAATGGCTGTACAACACAACCGTCCTCATTGCAAGACATAAAAACCCACGTACATGCACCTGGCCTCACATATGCCCTTCTCTTCCTGGCCAAATGTAAAATATTCCACAGTCAATGCTCCCACTTCTTTGATACCCCCAAGAGTGCCTGGGAGTGGCTGGACTGGAGCAGCACTTTCCAGACTCCAAAGGGACGAGGCACTCGAGATAAGGTACCACCTAGATCGCAGTGTGCCCCCCGTAGAGGTAGAAGGGGGCTCACTGCACAGGACATTGTTGGGGGAGCGCCTTCCCCACATCGGGCCTTGGAGGACCAACAGGAGGTGCTATGTTCGGCATCAGCACTAAGATTCACTTGCCCACCCATCAGTTCAAGCTACTCGCAGAACAACGCCTCAGACTCAGATTCCACTGGAAATATGGCACTGTTCCCATCAGTTTCCCACAGTTGAATAATGATCCTTTGGAATGACCATCGTAAAAAGATCTCTTAAATCAGAACATACTGTCTGTCTTTTGGTGACAAAATGCCGCCTCACTGGAGAACCCTGAAGATGTTTGCCATGCGCTGCCGACATGGTATACATAGACTGTGCATGACTCTATCCGTGGCCAGGAGGAGCTATATAACGCCATGTTTGCATCCTCTGCTAATGGACAATTGTATAATAGCTTTGGGATTGAACCTGGATCCTGCACTGATTCTTGTCCTGGGTCCTGTTGGTTTGGGTTCTTCTACACAATTGTACCTCTGTGGGAGCTGTCTACCCTCCCCTATGGCTCATGCTCGTATTATTTTACAGTTCATATTGCTTTTGTTTGGTTTCAAGTTTGGTCGAACCGCGAAGAATCGCTGGACCGAGTATTGTGGGATTGTTTTTTTTTTTACTGTTTGAGGGGGTCATTTCTTGTAATAAAACTGGGGGTCGGGCCTGTCTCCGGTTGGTATATGTTCTGCATTTTTTCAGATTCCTCAGGTCGACAGCAACTAAAACTTATACCTTTATCACTTGGAATGTCCAGGGTATGGGTTCAATCCACAAACAGCACAGAATAATTTCTCAATTACACAGACGCAGTGCAGAAATAGTGTTCCTTCAAAAAATTCACAGGTGCATTGCATGGCGCAATGGTGGAAGCTAATCAGGTCACTAGAGACATTGCGGAGCTAGCGGGCAGACTGGGCCCTCTGAAGGTGGCATCCCAGGAAAGTGCAGCAAATGCAACGGAGTTGAAGGAGGCTAGGATTTTGTATACTGAACTTATAGAGCGACTATGATTAATAGATCAGAGGGCCTGTATACAACGGACACACTCAGAAGCAGACAGCCTGGCAACATATTGGCCCGATTAATTTGGTCAACACCTTCCCCATCACCCATATTGTCTCTTGCTACACCCACACAGGAATTGGTGCATATGAAGGTAGAGCTTAATACGTGTTTAATGGTGAACAAGGAAACCCACAAGGTAAGTAAGGACTCTGGGTGTCAACTTTGTATTGTAAACAATGGTCCTTAAGAAACAATATTACAATAATAAATATAGACTAGGATCAGTGCTATATTTGCAGGATGTCCAGCCGGACACACAATTTAATAAATCAGGGAAATGTTAGACACATTCAAGAGCAAGCAAAAAAAATAGAGTGGGACACAGTCCTGTGTCCTACACATAAACAAAAAACAATTACATTTGGACATTTAGTATTTCAGGCGAAAGACGGAGGAGGCTTAAAATCAATGACGATACAGGACAAGCTTTCCATAAACAATATTCACACTGGTTTTAACACAATGGTTTAATGTGTGAATATGTTTCAAAGGTCGACGACGAATCGATCCCTTTTAGAAAGATAATGGGATCATCATCAGGACGGTATCATTACATGCCTGAGTATAACAAACTGCCTGTAGGGGAAAGGGGACAAACTAGAGAGACAGAAAAACATATTATGAATAGTAGTTGAGAGTAAGCTCCTGTGAAAGAAACCCAGGCTTATTATTCTTAAGTAGTTGATGCACCATGTAAGGCTGTGAGGGTGGTGCTACGGCGACAGGTTCTCTGCTGTGTACCATGTGTGAAGGCATGGTTTGGGTGTGGCGGCAGCATGACTGGAGGTGTGTAAACTCCAGGTGAAGTGTTTTTTTTTTTAGGGGGTGCGTGAGACAGAGTATGGTCTTTAAAGAAGGAACCAACTGGTAAACATACCGTGAGTGAACAGCTTGTGTTGTGTTTCATTGCTATCCGAGGTCTATGGTGATAGACGAGCCTGAGAGGGGATGGGCGCGTAAAGCTGAGCGAACCTGCTGTCTGTAATAGAGGTCGACGGTCACGTACTGGGTGCTTAGAGTGAGAAAGTGAGTCTATGCGGACGGGATTAAGAGGAGAATAATAGTCTGTTGATGTGCCGAAATCAGTGCTTGGGGTGAAAGGGAAATCGTGAGTCTATTACGACGAGATTATGAGGAGAATATTAGTCTGGTGTTTAAAAGGTGGCCGAAATCAGTGCGAGACGGGCGCTTCAGAAAAATTACGGCGTAGGCCAAAGGTGGAAGTGAATTCTAATGGCTTACAACAGTGTTGAGAGGCTACCGGCCGGTGTGATGTTAAAAACGCCAGACGATGGCGCAGGAAACACTAACCTTGTGAATAAAGGACAGATTCAATAATGTAGGTTGTCCGTTGGGGAAATTAAGTAAACCGGGTCGGCGCGGTGCAGAAGCTATGGAAAAATGATTACGGTGGTAAAGTGAGGACGGGTTCCTAGTGTGCATTGAAATAAAATAAAACCGTGAAAGTTTTCAAGACTTTACCTGCGCGGGCAGGCTCACGATGGAGCCCTGTTTGGGAAATTAGAAGCTGGGCGACAATGCGGTCCTGTGAAAGGAATTAAGACAGCCCTTAGGAAGGAGCACAATACGCTCTGAGGGCAATTAACCCGTTGAAGGAAGGACGCTTACCAGTCCGGGGAGCGAGGATTGCCGTATAATGGGAGTTCAGAAGCACGGTGGCTGTGATGCATCGGGATAGGATGGATCGTGAATGATCGTTTAAAAAGGCATGCATTGCATGTGATTTGCGGCAAACCCCGGCGGCCATATTAGGTGAGGAAAACCGTGAGCATAATAGACAGACTGTGTTAGGTCATGAAACTGGAGTGAAACCGGTGCGAGGGGGGTTAGAGTCAGAAAAATAGAGTTAAGAGCATCTGATGAGGATATTTGCAAATGAGTTTGAATTAGGCTTATCATCCAAAAAATGTCTGGTCAACAAACTCATACATTCCATAGAGGACACCAGCTGTGAGAAAGTGGCTCTATATATACTGGACCAAAATAAGCTACAGTGTGTATAGAGTCCACAAACCCCAGAGGTAGAACAGAGGTTAAAGCCAGGTGTGACCTTACTCTCTAAAGTGGTAGCTTGGTCGAGCAGTAAGGCAGTACCAGAGGACAGTGTAAAGCATTTGTTGTACACACTCAGTCAGCAAAAGCTTTCACACACTCAAAAAACTGAACTCCAGGCCAATTGTTTTTATATCATAGATATAGTTGTATATTTCTAGAACCAACAGGTATCAAAATATACTGTTCTCAATACGAGAGGTCTCAGATGAGTACTTTGCAGAAAGGCAATACACTTTGTAAACACAATGGGCACAGGGGTTGCAGTGGGCAACACAATTCTACACACAATTTAGCATTGAGCTCAATGGATTTTCTTATATAAACACAGTTGATTACTTTGTAGATTACTTTGGTAGTTCCAGGACTGGCTCGAAGATTCAGTCCTGAGGCCTAAGCTGAAAACAGTTTAGTGAAAACGTTTTAGGTATTGCAGTGATTTTTCAGGAATACGAAGCTATTTTAAAAGTTCACACTTAGAAACTTTTCAACAGAAATCTGGAAATATTATCCAATGGGAGAAAATTCAGGTTGCAGGTAAAGTATGCTCTCGTTACTTTGGTAATCCAGTACTGGGCTCCTGGGTCCAGCACTGGGGTCTCAACTTAAAACAGGTAAGCAATTTCGTTTCAGTACTTCGTACGATTTTTAAAGAATATTTCAAGTTTTCAGAAGTAGAAACTTAAAAGAAATTTCATAGAAAAGCAGGTAATGGATTCCTAAGGAGAAAATTCAGATTACTAGCTTCATAGAAAAGCAGACCATGGATTCCTAAGGAGAAAATTCAGATTACTAGTAAACCCGGTAAGGATTACTTTTGCGGTTCAGTACTGGGCTACAAGGTACAGTACTAGCTTCTCTCCTGATCACAGGTGAGTACTTCGGAATTCGATTGATTTTATATGAATATTTGAAGTTTCCAAAACTTCACACTTAGAAGATTTTTCGAGTCAAACCAGTCAATGTTATCCAATGGCAGGTAAGTGAGTTACTGGTTTCCAGGGGAGTACTCGACTGGTGAAGTTGTGGTTCTGGGCATAGACTCAGGGGTCCCCCAGGGTCAGGTGGGTATAGTTGGTTCACCCTCAGCAGCACAGGGGCGGCCGGGTGCAGAGGTAGTTAGGCCCAATGTTATCCAATGAGGGACAGGGGGCCTCCGGTTGGTGGCTGCAGTCTAGCAGGCCACGCGGCTGTGGGAGCTGGGCTCCTGGTCAATTGCTCAGGGCAAAGGGGGAAGCAGGATAGGGCAAAGGTGGCACAGCCAGCAGTACTCAGGTGGCCGGGTGCAGAGTGCTTTTGAGAGGTCGGGCGCTCAATGTGATCCAATGGGAAAGGTAACAAGCATTTACAATGCAATAGGTCTCAAATTAGTAAAGTTTGAGCTATTGCATTCTTTAGCAATGCCAATAGCTGAAGCTTTAATAATTTGGGACCTATTGCATTGTAAATGCTTGTTTAATTTAAAAGAGGGGTTTGCAAACATGAGACATCAGTTGGGGAGAGGCAATTGGAGAATCGAATAGTAAAACAGGGAGAACAAAGAGTACTTTGTTCCATGGTGGCTTTTGAGACGTTATCCCAGATGGTGTTAGATCCACCAAGGGGGCCTGGATTGTGTCCCTGTGGAGCTGTTGAGGAATTATAGAGTGAAAAAGATTAAGCAGTGGGATGCTCTTTAGACACTAATGGGGAAACATTATTGTGGGACTGAAGAAGCAAGGGCCATTAAGGACATGTTTGAGGAGAATGGTTTTAGAATCAGAGCACCAACAAAAGGATGAGATGCTGGTGAGGTGCAGAGCTGAAAGAATACCAAAAGCATGGTTGCTCGTTTATGTTGAAGTAACTGGACTGCTCCCTCTTTCAATCCACATCACGAATTCTAGAAAAGCAGGACAGAAGTACACAGATGAAGGTCATTCAATCTGCTGTCATTCAATGGGCCACAGATCCATACATCTATGGTACAATGGTCAAGGAAGCAAGTGGGTGGTGGCCACTCTGGTGGCAACAGGGTTGCAGCTTTAAAGAGGGGGCAGTTGTCTGGTCAAGCAGTAGAACGAGAGGGAGGCATCTGTTGCCAACATTGCTTGAAAGAAAATTGAGCAAAGTGTTCCAAATGTCCTCACTATACCCTCTTGAGGAAATTATTTGGTGCAGGACTGTGGAAGAGCATTGTTGAAGGGGGGGTTGGGGAAAACAGTGCAGTAAGGGATCAGGAGTTACAGATGAGTATGGCGCGGACACTTTTACTATCTTGGAGGGGGTGGATGGGACTGTGGACACCACTACCATTAGCAAAACCAGACGAAAGGTAAATGGGAAAGTAAAATGGTTCTGAAAAACGATGATATAAAACATTAACTGAAAAAGAAACAAAGATTGAGGTGATGATTGTAGTTAGACAAGATCGGATTGGGTTGATTTATGTTTTTTTAATAGAAAATTCGTTTTGCTTGGTGGTGTTGAGGAAGATGGTAGATTAGTTCATTACAGGGCAGGAAAGACTAGGGCATTACGGAAGCACAGGAAAACCCCATGAGGACAGTTTTTCAGAATGTCACCAAGGAAGAATTCCAAAGTGTTATTGATAGTTTATTAACACCTGTATCAGTGCAGATGCCTAGCTGGTGATCAGGAGGGCATCGAGCCACTGCCCTCTGGAGGAGAAGCATGTCTGTGATGGTGAAATAGACCGGATCGGCCCAAGATGGTGACGTAAGGCTGGTAGGTCTTGGAGAATAGACCGAATGTTAAACGGGGTTGTGGATGAGAGTGTACGTTCCGTAGGGTCAAGCGGAATGAGAAGTGGAGAGAGGGAAGGTGAGTAGGCAGGGGAGGGTGAGGATTTTAGAAAAGAGGGTGCATGTTGCAGATCTGGGTATTTGTTTTCTAGTTTGGCCGCACCTCTAAGCTAAGTAGCCAATCAGTTGAGAATTTCGGAAACTTAAATAGTAAACAGTGCATTGGTGCATATGCTGTATTACTGGCATGTATAAGCATTTGTGTATCTGTTCAATGATAGACAAAGCAATTACCTGTTGCATGAGTTCTGCTTAAAAAATATGTTTAACACTGAGGTTAAACACGTGAAACTGTGCCTTGTTTCAGAAGTTATACGACAGGCAGAATAATTCCTAAGCATGGAAGTTAAACAATAAGTAAAGCAATGCTTTAGTGCATACATTAACCCACAAACAGGACAAATGTTGTAGTAATTAGTGCAGAGTTTGAAGTATACATTATCTTTTAAACAATGCATTCTGGCAGAAGGAAAACCACAAGTCAAACAGTGTTTTGGACCAGAGACTCAATCACACGTCAAACAATCCATCGGTGCAGGAGTTTTATCACAAGTGAAACCATGCATTGGTGCAGATGAAAGCTAACGAGATAAACAATGTCTTGTGTAGGGGTTGTCCACGTGTAAACAATGCACTAGTACCAGAACTGGACTACAAGTTAAACAATTCATTTGTTCGGGAGTTGAACCTCGAAACAGTGGATTGGTGCAGTGACTGAACTGCAAATGAACAATGCATTTGTGCAGGAATTGAATCTCAAATAAAACAATGCATCAGTGCATGAGTGTACGAGCTACATCACAAGAAAATCAATTCAGTTGTACAGGAGTTGAATCATAAGTAAATCAGTGCATCGTGCAGAGGTTGCACGGCGAGGAAAATAATGCATTGGTGAAGACGTTTAACGACAAGGAAAACAATAAATATGTTGAAACGTTGGTTTGCAAGTAAACAGTGCATTGGTGCAGAGGCTGGATCACAAGTAAAGCATCAGGTTAGTTTCGGAGTAGGCTCACAAGTAAAACATCACTTTGGTGCAGGAGCTGAACGTCCTTCACTTTGTTCTCTTTCTTCCTCTTCTTTTTTTTTTCATTTCATGTGTGTATTTCACATGAAGCGTGCTGTGTTGTGCCCCAAGTGCTGTCAAATGCTTCACAAAGGCTTCCTGAAATAATACGCGTGCAGTCCTGTTGATGCAGGAACAATGGTCTGGTACAAACTGGTAAATTGACACCATACTTTGAGTCGATTCACAAGACCGCCCATGCAAAGCTTTAGTAAATGGGACCTGAGGATACTCTTGCAGGGCAATGGATATGAGTTTGAATGACAGTCTGTATAGAGCCAGAGCGAGCTGCCTAAGGACTGCACTGCAGGGCCTTGACCCTGCCACCTGGGTAAGGGGGAATGGAGAAGGAAGATCCTCTTTCAGGAGACATCCCCCCACTGGGACTAGACCCTCAGGGTCCGGAGAGCCACTGGCTAGTACTTTCTCAGGGCCTTTCTGGTTCAAGCAGTCCATCGTTATAAGGCACAAGGGGCAAAGAACATAGAAACTCTGAGCCTCTGGGTATGCAGTAAGCGTGAACATACTGTTGGTCACCATTGACAGAGCTGTCTACCCCTAAGGATGAGTGAGGCCACTGTATAAGACCCCCACACCCCTGTCCTGTAGTGTGCACTGCACCAGACTTGGCCCTATGTCAAGGCAGACACTACTCCATCAGGGAGTCAAGGCACTCAGAACCTTATGTGGATGCTTCAGCGTCTTCGAATAATTGACCCTCACATAATTCTATGGCACCTCACTCTGTCTATTGCCCGAAGGCAGATGTGGGACGTGTCTGGGTTACCACTATGGAGGGTAGAGGTGTGTCTGCCCTTGGTGAGGGATCACAAGATGGCAAACGAAATCTCATGTGCAAGAGCGAGCCACAAGGGCGAGTATAAGGGATATGGTGAAGTCTGCATCCCTTATGATGTAACTGAGTGACATATTTGTTGACCCGCCTACTCTGGGTAGCTGTGGTATTTACACTGGTGGACTGTTTATGCCACGCTGTGATGGTGGTAAGGTCTACAGTAAACAGTCTGTGAGGAGCGAGCAGCCAGGTATGTAGCAGGGGGTACTGAAGCATCTCACAATAAATGTACTTTCGGTTCCGGACCCTCATATCCAAGAAAAAGTAGGTGTGAATGTGATGATGATGTACATTTATGTAAACCCCATAAATACTCTGCAAACTCCTGCTCTGCTCTAAGTTCTCAGGCAGTTGTCCAATATATACAACGCAGTAGAGAGATCTCAATTCTCAGACAGAAGGCCAATACGCCACGTCCTGTAGGGATCTGCTCTGTCGAGCATGGACTCTGTGCATATGGAGGGCAGCAGATAAATATAAAAGCTGCAGAGCTTGAGACATCTGATTTAAATGCCAACCTGGGAGTGAGAGGGACTGGCTTTAAAAGAAAAATTACACTGTCAGCCTTTCCTTGTTTTGCTTTGGGCTACAGGATTCTGGTTTGAACTAGTGAACAATTCTTAGATCTACAGCCCCTTATACTTCCTGCCAGTGTCATCAGGCACGGTTATTAACTCCCTTAAAATGCCCAGGGGCGGGGGGCGTGGCTTCGCGGGCGAAGATGGTGGACGCAGCCTACTAGAGCTCCCACCAGCCCGATCCTGATCCGACAATTTATCCTGGCCCCCGGACCCGCTTTATAGCTCACACTTGCTGCTGTGGTGGCGATCGGCGGGGGTGCCTTCCGGTGCGGTGATTTGAGCTCCCGGACCCTCGGCAGTGGAGATAGCGGCAGCCTGCGGCCTGGTCCTGGCGTGTACAGCCGGGGCCTCGATTTTGGCGATCCCCGGTCGGGGGCTCCCGGAGCTGGCCGACCGTCGCGGCTGTTGGGCCCCTGCTCTGGGGTTTTGATCGGTGGCGGAGTGGAGAGTGGGAGCGTGGCCGTGCCCTCACTTGCAGGTGTGACTGTCGGCGCTGTGGGGGCGCTGGAAGGAGACTGCGGGCTGCGCCGAGATCCGGAGACCGGGGCCTCGAGTTTGGAGGTCCCCGGCTGCCTGTGGTGGTGCGTGGAGGAGGCCTAGGCAGTGAAGCAGAAGGACCGACGGCGCTGTGGCCCCCGGGGCGAGGTCCTGCCCGGTCTGCATGGCTTGGCGCTGCCGTGCTTGCCTGGACCCCTGACCAGTGGACTCATTGGGGATTACACGGGTGTGGCGCCCGGGATCCGAGGGCGCCCGTAAGCATTGGTGGCGGAGGCGAGTCGAGAACAGCGAGTGTCCCCGGGGCCCCGTGTGAGTGGACGGGAGGCTGAGGAGCCGAGACCCGCTGCTGGTGTGCCAATAGACCACCCCGGAGTGTTGGGCGGTGGTGTGGGGGGCCCCGGCGGCCCGAGGCGTGTGGCTGGCAGCTGAGGGGTCTGGACTAGAGCCACGAGAGCGGGGAGGCATAGCCGGGCCGGAGCCACATTATACTCCCAGACACAAGACCGGAGCTGCATGGAGGCCTGAGTTGTCCCTGGTCATTGGTGAAAGACTACGTGGAAGAACCGTGCACCTTGGGGCGGTGGAGCCCATAGGGTGGAGTGGCCCTTGTTGATCCTCGTGGCGCAGTGAGTCCGACCTGAGACGTCTCGCAGGCTGGTTGCGGG
The DNA here is from genome assembly GCF_964261635.1 of Lissotriton helveticus. Classification (NCBI taxonomy): domain Eukaryota; kingdom Metazoa; phylum Chordata; class Amphibia; order Caudata; family Salamandridae; genus Lissotriton; species Lissotriton helveticus. The sequence continues at coordinate 1,191,256,441 of NC_136059.1, forward strand.
GAGCTGCCCCCCTTTACAACTCCGACATGACCGGAGGGGGCAGTGGGCCCGCCAAACAGGAGCCCATTGACAAATTCACCGGGCCGAGTGGGGGGCCCGGGGCATCTGGAGGTGGCCAGGGCACAGGGCCGGACAACGCAGCGCTTATGGCGGCGATAACTCAATCCAGAGACATGCTGGACGCCAAAATAGGAGCGGTAGGGGCTGATGTGACTCTGCTGCATCAAGATCTTCGCAATGCAGTAACTCGCATCACGGAGGCCGAATCCAGAATCTCGTGCGTGGAAGACGATGTGGGGACCCTAAAGCAGAAGGTGGCTGTGAATTCAAAAAGGCCTTGCGCTCCGGGTGGAGGATGCTGAAAGGCGGGCGCGCAGGAATAACCTTCGCTTTGTGGGCTTTCCGGAGGGCTGCGAGAAAGGGAACATGGAAGGATTCTTATCCCAGTGGCTAGAGAGCTGGCTCCCCCCGGATGTCCTGTCACGATGCTTTGTGATAGAGCGTGCACACAGAGCCCTAACGCAGAAGCCGCCTACTGGGGAGCGACCCCGGCCAGTGATTGCTAGGATTCTGAACTTCCACGACAAAGACACTATCTTACGGGAGGCGAGGGCTAAGGAACCGCTCACATTCGAGAACCAGAAGATCATGATCTTTCCAGACTATACTAAATTGGTACAACAACGCCACTCCTTCATCGCTGCCAAGGCAAAACTGCGAGGTCTGAAGCTCCAGTATTCCTTGCTTTATCCGGCCCGCCTTCGAGTGGTTTTCCAGTCACCGACCCACTTTTTTGATACCCCAGAGGAGGTTTTCAGGTGGACCGAGGAGACGGTAAGGGTCCGGCCACATGCCCAACCGGGCTTGAATCCAGGCCCGTCACGGGGTTCGTCACAGGAGCGAGGCGACAACGATGTCCGGAGCAAGCGGCACAGGAGATCTAGGTCGCGGAAGCGCTCCTCCTCTCGCAGGGGAGCGCGGGATGGGACACCTGCCGACTCTGACCACTCCGGAAAGGAACATTGAAGGACGCTGGGGTGTGAGATTATCTGCTGGCGTCATGGGCCCCTGCCTGGGATGATCGGAAGGCGGCGCTCTGCTGCTCGGACAACTGAAAACTGAGTACATGACGACTGTCCACTTTGCCTATTTATGATGGTTGGGGGCTGCGGGGTGGGGTTCGGGGAGCTTATATGCAGGGGCTTCTTGTCTCCTACGTGGAAAGGATCATTGAGGGACTTCGGGGGGCGAGTTTGTCTGCAGATATCACAGGCTCCCGCTGGGAGGAGTTACGTAGCTGGGCCTTGCTGCGCTGACACTTGAACACTGAGTTTATGGCCGCCGCTCGCTTTGTATACTTGTGATTGTGTGTGGCGGCGGGGTGGGGTTCGGGGTGCTTTTAAGTAGGGGCTGCTTGCCTCCTGCACGAGTGGGAGTTGGAGGGGGGGGGGGGGGTCTTTTGGTTGAGTGGGTAGTTGGGATCCATTGGTATGGTTGGCCTTGGGCGCTCTGTTTTGGGCCCGAGGTTGCCCATGCCGCGACAGATACTTCAGAGTTCTATGAGGTATAGGGGTGGGTGGCAGGGGAAGGGGGACAGGGAGTTGAGGGGAATGTTCTGGGGGGTGTGGGTGGGAGGGTTAGGGGTGGATGGTGGGGGGTGCATGTGATTTCTAATGCCTTGCACTGTCTGTGCTGTGCGCCTGGGCCTGGTGCTGGGTGCCTTTGTGTTGTGTCCCATTGGATCATGGCTGATACATCAATTCCGGGGCTCCCCAGGGAGTCCATGTGCATACTGAGTTGGAATGTTAGAGGGATGCTGGATAAAATCAAGAGGGGGGCGATTTTGCGGTGGGGGAAGAGGGAAGCAGCAGATGTTTTACTGCTACAAGAGACGCACATGATGGGGACGAAAGTGCTTAGCCTGCAGAGATTTGGCTACCAACAGGTTTTCCATGCTGGGTTTTCCAGGGGCTCCAGGGGGGGTCGCCATCTTGGTTCATCGCAGGTTGGCTTACATTCATGAGCGACAGGGGATAGACCCGCAGGGCCGATACGTTTTTGTTAAAGGAATTGTGGGTACGGAACCATTTGTGTTTGGGAGTGTATATGGCCCTCCCCCATTACAGTGGTCACTGGCTGAGAGGTTGTTTGCGGTGTGGGCGGAAATCCCGGAGTCCCTGGCAGTGCTGGGAGGAGATTGGAATGATGTGATGGATGTGCATATGGACCGTCGGAGACCGCGGGAGACGTTGACTGCTGCTGCCCCTACCCGGCTGAGTGCGATGGTGGAAGGGTTAGGCTGGGTGGATGTTTGGCGACACATGCATGCTAAGGCCCGAGAGTATTCCGATGTTTCTGCTGTGCATGGTTCCTTCTCGCGACTGGACTATGTTTTTGTGCCCTGTGCATTTCTAAATAGAGTGCGGGAGGCGGGTATCTTGCCTAGGGGGTTGTCTGACCATTCCCCGGTGGCCGTGGAGGTTGAATGGCATAGGAAGAGGCAACCGTTCCGATGGAGGATGTCTTTGTGGCACCTTCAGCAAGCTGAATATGTACAGCACATGCGGGGTGCGATTGCCCATTATTGGCGGGAAAACCTTGTAGAGAACATGGATGTGACGGTGGTCTGGGAAGCCATGAAGCCCACTTTGAGGGGAATCGACATAGCGTGGTGCGCGGCGGCCCGTCACCGACGTCGGGAGGCCATAGTTGCAGCAGCAGCGCGGGTGGAAATTCTGGAGCGGCAGTGTCAGAGAGAGGGAGATGATGTGGCGGTGCGGCTGCTCCTGCAGGCGCAACAGTCCTATGCGTCCGTGTTGATTGATGAGGCCCGACAGGCATGGCTGACCACGCGGAGTAGAGTATATCAGTGGGGAGACAAGTCCTGTACTATGCTCCATAGGTTATGTCAACGTACCCTGCAGCCACTTACCCTACCTGGACTCACGGATGGGGATGGTGTCGCGGTAACAGACCCAGTTGAACTGGCAGCGAGTTTTGCCCGATATTATGCGGGGCAATATGCGCCGCAGGATTGCCTTCCGGCTGATGCGGTCGATAAATTTATTGCCGACCTGCCCCCGAGGGCAGTCTCCGTTGAGACGAGAGCAGCGTTAGACCTCCCTCTTACGGCGGAGGAGCTGGGGGACGCGCTGGGGCAGCTCAACACAGGGAAGGCACCCGGGCCGAGCGGCTTCCCATGTGAATTCTATAAGAAATTCCAACTCCAATTGGGGTCCCATTATAGGACTGCACTGGAGGCAGCGCGGTAGCTGGGTCGGCTGCCAGCTGACAGGCGCCACACTGAGGTGGTGGTTTTTCAGAAGCCGGGTAGGCCCCCTGACAGACATGACTCGTATCGCCCTATATCTTTGCTTAATATCGAAGCTAAACTGCTGGCTAAGGCGTTGGCGAACCGCCTTCTCCCCTACGTAGCTGATCTGGTCCACCCGGATCAGGCTGGTTTTATGCCGCGTAGGGCGACGCGGCACAATATTAGACGGGCGCAGACGGCTGTGGACGCAATGGGGGCCACTGGGGAGCGGGCAGCCCTACTATTGGCGGATATAGATAGGGCATTTGATTCTGTGAGTTGGCCCTATCTGTTTGCGCTCCTGCCCCATCTTAATCTAGGCCCGGTGTTTATCTCGTACATCAAACTGCTATATACTGATATTACGGCGTCCGTGCGTGTCTCCGGAGCGGTCTCAGGGAGGTTTCCAATCGGTCGGGGGACCCGTCAGGGGTGCCCGCTATCCCCGTACTTATTTGCACTGGCCATGGAGCCCCTGGCCTCTTGGGTACGCATCGACGCGCAGCTACGGGGCTTCGTGTGGGATGGGGGACTCACTGACAGGATCGCACTCTATGCGGACGATGTCCTCTTCTTCCTCACGGATTTCAATAGATCGGGCCCCCGAGTATTGGAAATCATGCACATATTTGGCGAGGTGTCGGGCCTCTGTCTTAACCCGCGCAAGTCCACCCTATGGGTGCTGGGTGACGGGGCCGGTGCGGGCTCTTGGGCGTCGGCCTTGCAGGTGGCGGCCGGGGGCATGATGTATCTTGGAGTGTTCCTGTCCGAGTCCGCGGCGCTCTCATGGGAGCGCAACGTGATACCGGTGTGGGAGAAGGTCCAGACGGATATTAAAACATGGTCCCGGATGCCTCTTACCATATTTGGTAGGTCTGCGATCTTTAAAATAGTCGCACTTCCGCGCCTTTTATATCAGCTGCAGAACTATCCGCACCAGATCGCACCTCAGTGGTTCCGGCAGGTCAATTCTGTCCTGGGCCGCTTCTTGTGGGCTGGGGTTGCCGCCAGGGTGGCGCTGCGTACATGCTTCCTATCCACGTATTGTGGTGGTCTTGCTACATCGGACTTACTGTCATATTATCAGGCCTCCCATTTGTTGGTACTGAATGAATGGTGGTACGGAGATGGAGGAGACCCGGCATACGCTCTAGAGCGCTCGCTGATGGGGGACAATACGCAGCACACAATCCTATACTCGGCCAGACTGCGGAGGAAGCTGCCATGTGCCACGCAAGTGGTCTTTGCGATTTGGCGACAAGCACTGCGTCGCATGGGCTGGTGGGGTAGATTGACAGCGGAGACCCCGTTGTGGAATAACGGGCGGCTCCCCGCACTGGCCTCGCTAGCGGGGTTTGGCGGATGGGATTCTATCGGGATCTCTTCGCTTGGAAACGTTATGACCGGTGTCATTCTCAAGTCATTCCAGGAGCTTAGGAACGAGTTCCATATGCCCAAGACCCAATTTTTCAGGTACCTGCAGTTTCGTCACGCGCTCGCGCCTAGTCTAGTTGGTTTGGAGTCGCTGCCGGAATTCAGCCCAGTGGAAGCGAAAGTTTTCATGGGAGACCTCGGGGATAAGAAGGTATCCCGTATTTACCAAACGCTAGTTACTCACTGTTCCTCTTCCCTACTTCCATTAAAGGAAACCTGGGAAAAGGATGTTGGACCCCTGGATGAGGATGATTGGAGGGAGGCCCTGGAGTCCCCGCGTGGGACCGCTATCGCGGTGCGACTACGATTAATCCAATTTAAATATTTGCATAGGGCTTACTATACACGGGAGCGGCTGTGGAAGGCGGGCCTGATTGTGTCCCCGGAGTGCCTGCGATGTGGAGCTGAGAGGGGTACTCTGTTGCATACTGTGTGGTCTTGTGCTGGCCTGACTGGGTTCTGGAATGGTGTATGGAGCTGTCTGTCGGAGGTACTGGGATGGGATCTCCCCCGCACCCATCGTTTGGGACTTCTCCATGTATTGGAGGGCGTGGGAGGGAACATCTACAAACGTCACCTTTTGTTATTGGGTCTGGTGGTGGCCAAGAGGGACTTGGCACGTGCATGGAAGAATGAGCGAGCCCCCCCTCTGAGCGCATGGAAGGCTGGATTAGACTATTTTATGGGGCTAGAGCGCCCAGTGTTTGAGGCCAGAGGATGCCCCAGAAAACATTACAAAATTTGGAAAAGGTGGGCCGACTATAGGGGTTTAAATCTGGAGCCTCCAGCAGAACCTGACGATGGTCCGGATCTAGATGATGGACTTCAGGCCTAGGGAGGCGCATGGTGCCTGGCATGATACGAACAGTTACTGGAGGCTTGTTGTGATCACGTGCACTGGGTTAGGGAGGGATAAGGGGTGGGTAGAGGGGTTGTTGGGTGGCTGTGGGAGGTGGGGGGAGATAGGGCGGGGCTGTTCTTTTTATTGATTGGGTTTACAAGAGACTGAGACATGTGTTGATATTTGGCAGTGATCTCCTGACTGTGGAGAGCTGTGTATATGCCTTTACCTGATCAATCAATAAAATTTGTTGTGGAAAAAAAAAAATGCCCAGGGGCGAGAAAAAAAACCTGTGCTTAGGGTTCAATCAAAGCGTAATTACCACAGAGTGAATTAATGGGAAAACGTGCTCACCTGGAAGGATATTGCTATTTTTAGTGACAGAGGCAGAAAAATTGCAGATGAGGAGGAGGGAAGCGGCAGGTTCCCTTCCCGCGCGGTGATGTGGCCATCTGCTGGGAACAGGAAGGCCACTGCCGGGCGCCAGCCAGCTAAAGGCTTGTACGCATCTGAAATACGGCAGAAATTCAAAGGCAAACTAATTAAGCGTAAATCATAGACCGTCAGACATATTGTTAAGAAATTAAATAAGAAAAATTACACAAGACATGACAACATTTCTCAACGTAAAAAGCACCCAGAGCTCAGTCGCTTCCAAATAAAGTTAGTAGCCATTCTCTTATATACTGCACAACGCAAAACATCTTAAAGTTGGCTTTAGACTACGAACGAAATGTATTAGAAATGTACTCGTGAGCCTAGTGCGAAATCTAAAGTCGGTTGGAAAAGATCTTAGAGCCTCCCGCCAGACTCGAACCCGGTTCCCCATATTCAAAGTCGGCCGCTAGTCTCTATGTTAATTTTGCGCCGGTATCACCTGGCCACATCTGCAAGGGAAATAGATCGTAATGACGAAAGCGATAAGCTCTAACATGCAGTAAAACACACAACATTACCTGGGAATAAGGAGCAAAAAAAACGAACGTGACTGAGTCAGCCAGTGTCCGTTGCAGTGCCTCTGCTGCTAACACGCCCGCGAAAGGATCGAGTGGTGCGCACGCGCCACTGCGACACACGTGACTGCCTATTGGTGCCTATTACGCGCACCGAGCGCGTAATAGACACCAATAGGCCATGGGCGGAGCAATCTGCCCGCCTGTGGCCTATTGCGTGCAGTCTTTCATTAAAAGACGCACGCAAAGGCCAATAGCTACCCACAAAAGGAAAAGCACACGCACAAGCGTGTGCGATTCCTAGGGCAGCTTACAAACACCGTTTTTCAATTACTAAATGCCTCGCCCTGCGCGAGCACTGCTGCGCAGTGCAACACGCAGGGCGCGAGCCCTAAAAAGGGAACAAAGGCTGCAGGCTCGGAGGCAGAGACTCTTCAGGGGCGACCAGCACGTCGAGGGGTAAGTTGGGATCTTGGAGCACAGGTAGGTACCCCAAAGGGAGGCACAAGGAGCTGTAGGGCGCCGGGTGCAGGGGTGTCGGAAAAGCTTACCCTCAGCTGGTCCCGGTTGGGGTGGCCCCTGGTTCTGAGTCTGCAGGCGTCGTCTGGTTCGTCGAGGAGGGTCTTTGGGCACTGGACTTTGGGTCCCAGTCGCCGGGGGGACGACCTCGTGGTCTTGGATCACTCTGGCACGGGCCGGGCTCGGCGGGTGCAGAGTGGGCTGGTCCGGAGCTTCCTGGTTGGCACCAGGGGGGTTGTTGCAGCAGAGCCTCTGCTGATGGGAATCCCAGTCTTTAAGAGGGTCAAGGCAGGCAGGTCTTCTGGGTGTCCCAAGGTTGCGGTCCACAGGAGTCACCGGGATTTTTAGGCAGGAGCAGGTTCCAGGATCGACAGGCCGGTAGGGCTGGGGCCAAGTCAGTTGTTGTCGTCCTGTGGTTAGCAGCTGCGCGGCGGGTCTTCTTCCTCTTGGTCTTCTTCCTTCTTTTCTTACCGGGATCTGAGGGAGGAAGGTTCACGGAGCCCCTAAATACTGAATTTAGGGGCGTTAAAGGTAGGGCAAGGGCAGGGACCAATAGGTCCCTGTCCTGGGGTGGGTACACCCCCTAGCCTGCTCCTCTCCTGTGGGCTCCCCATCTTCAAGATGGCCGGAGCCCGGGGTCGTGCTTCACCTAGTCTCCCCCACCTGAGGGGTGGGGTTGGCACAGGCTGGCACCCCCCCTTTCCTGACGTAATTTTTCCCGCCAGTCTTCCTGCCAGAGTGGGGGTCAGGACTGGTGGGAGCCAGTTTCTGGGTACAGCAAATGGTCTGGAGAAGCTCACAGAGGTGGCCTGTCTTTGAAGCTTCCCCCTGCCCATCCTGGGGGAGGAGACCTAGCACCTCGCCCAGGATGTGCATTGTTGCAGGCCCAGGAGAGCGGGGGCTCTCCCCCCAGGGGTCCAGCAACATGTCTGCTGTGTGGCAGCCACTGCAGCCACTCAGCCCAGACGTGGATTGTAGGTTAGGTTTTCAGGGGGCATCTCTAAGATGCCCTCTGGTGCATTTTATATTAAATCCCACACTGGCATCAGTGCAGGTTTAATGTGCTGAGAAGTTTGGTACCAAACTTGTCAGTCTTCAGTGTAGCCATTATGGTGCTGTGGAGTTCGTAATGACAACCCCCAAGCACCATATACTCTTAATGGCATGACTTCACTTACAGGGCCCAGGAATGGCCCTGGGTACTGTAGGGGCACAGGGCTCATGCACCTGTGCCCACACCTCTGGCATAGGGCACCCAGCTAGATGGGTGACTGAAATATGCCAGGGCAGTGGGTTCTGTGGGTATAGCACACAGGGGTATGTGCCATGTCGACTCTTTGTTTAGTTCTGTACTTAGATACTCAGCCTGCAAAGGCAGTGTGTGGGTGTCAGGGTACAGGGCCCCTGAGGGTAGCACAATAAGTGTTGAAGTCCTCAGGGATCTTCTCTGGTCACCATGCCTTGGGTACCATTTACTAGGGGCTGACAGGTGGTCAGAGATGCCAATTGGGTTTTAGTTTTAACACCATTTTAGGGAAGAAACACAGGCCCTGGGTACCTGGTTGGCAGGAACCCAGGGCACACTCAGTCAAAGCACATCAGCAGTTCAGAAAAAAGTGGGGGCATACCAATGCAAGAAAGATGGCACTTTCTCACACCAGCCTTCTATGCAGAAAGAACATATGCACATGTAGGAACAAATAAATCTTCCATAATTTACAAAAAATGATAAAAATGATGATTGTATATTTTATATCAACATTAGAGATTTGGATTTGCTACAGTTGGTCAATTATTGGATTTTGAAACATTTCATTTACTAGAGTGTTCAAGGAGACGGACAGAGGGTCGGAAAAGTTCAGTGATTAAAATGATTCAGAGAGGTCCAGTCTTCGGTCCTGTTCAGACCATTCCTGATGCTGTCGATACGGATTATCATTTTCATTTCCTCTTTGTTAAGTAGTAGAGGCATCTCCACCTTTTTAAAAAACCTTTATTCAATGAATGCACAATACACAGCTGTCAGCCTACAACCCAGAGGGCCGGCCACTATGACATCCAACGACACATGTAACACATCTTATCAGTCCTCACGGTAGTATTTCAAGTATAAACAGCAGACATTACGGCTTGTACTGGATGAGGATAGAGAAGACTAGCATTGAAGGTTTAGTTTTTGAAATTTGATGAAACAAGACGAACAACATGAAACATCATCACATGGCAATAGTCGAGTACCGGGAGTCAGGGGAAGGGCGGCAGGTTCTAAGTAGCATACAATGATGAGCAAACGATTCGAGAGGGGGAGGGGGTAGCGAGGAGATCAGTAGTATACAAATTTGCTAGCCTTAACCCAAAACGCCAACTAAGGGGACAATAAATTATCGATAGTGTGGTCTTGTGGGGGAGTGCACAGGTTGCCACGATACGAGTTCCATTGGGACCATATTCTAACCCATTTCTTAGGCCGGCCCCGAGCCACATAGACCGTCTTCTCTCTGATCATACACCAGTCCATGTTCTCCCTCCAAGCAGCTATGGTAGGTGGTGTATGAGAACCCCAGAGTTGCGCAAGGTCCCTCTTGGCCACCATGTTACCAAGCGTTGCCCAGATAGTCTGGGCCGTGTTATAATCCGTGGGTTCCCAAACATTGAGAAGACATCTTCTGACCTCGGGCAGGAGGGAGACCCCGGTGACTTTTTTCATGATCGCATGCACTCTGGACCAGAAAACAGCCACAGCCGGACACTCCCAAATAATATGTAAAAAGGTTCCACTCATTCCACAGCCGCGCTTACATAGCCCATCAAGAGAGTAACCCATTCGCACCAGACGCGGACCCGTTACATACACACGGTGGAGGATCTTCAGCTGGACGAATCGGAGACGAGCGGGTACGGCCACCTCCTTAGGGGAGGAGACGGCCATTTGCCAGTCCTCGTCATCCAGTTCGAGGCCATCTGCGGTCCAAGAGGCTCTGAGGCGCCCAAGCAAGTCAGTCCTGTAATTAATGAGCTTCTTATAGAGCAGTGAGATGGTACTGTCAGGCACATAACAATCAAGGATACGATCCTCTAGAGGCGAGGAGTCGGGAATTTCAGTTCCCGGGGGGAAAACCGAGAGCAATGTGTGTCGCACTTGAATGTATCGGAAGTATTCCCTATCATCAAGCTCATCTTCCAGTTTAAGCGCCTCAAAAGTCTTAACTTGTCCTTTGGACCAGAGATCCCCCACCGTACTGATACCGATCATATTCCATTTATCGAATCCTTTCGTTCTCCACAAATCGCCCAATCGATCAGAATCATACAGCGGGGTCACACGAGTCAACCTACCACTCCATCCCGTAGCCGCATCAGCAGCACGCCACACTCGCACAGCAATTTTCGTTGGGCCGGTCAGGGTACCTAGTGGCTTCTGGGAATACAGCGCCCTGCTAAAATTCCCGCCCGGCAAGAGATGCTTATCCATTGCGAAGGCAGGAGTATGGCCAGGGGCGTAAGTCACATGGTTGACAGCGCTGAGCTGCGAGGCCCAGTAATAGCGCCTGATATCAGGGAGGGCTATGCCACCGTCATACCACGGCAAGGTGAGTTTGGGTAAGGAGATACGAGCACGCCCGTCCCAAAGCAGCCGCCTCTGAAGGCCTTCAACTTTATGGAAATACGCCGAAGGTATTGGATCAAAAAAAATTTGAAGTGCATAAAGGAATCTGGGGAGAGACATCATCTTAAACAGAGCAGCCCGTCCCAATGGGGAAAGGGGAAGTCGTCGCCACTGTAAAACGTCAAGCTTAAGCCTCTGGAGAGGGGCCTGTAGGTTACGTTCATAACGGGCGTCGGAGTTCAGCGAGATATGAACCCCCAAGTATCGAAAACCAGACTCAGCAACGAGAATTGGAAATCTATGGGGCAGCGGGGGGGGGAGTTCCCCGGCCAAAACGTAGACGCATGACTTTGACCAGTTAATGACGAGCCCCGAGTTCTTACCGAAAGAGGTGAGAACATCGAAAAGCACATTCAGAGACTTACGAGGGGAGGTGAGGTAAAGAAGAATATCATCAGCGTACAGCGAGACACGATCTTCAAAATCAGGGGACCACCGGATGCCCCTCATGGAGGGCTCCCAGCGAAGCCATTGAGCCAATGGTTCTAAGGCGATGGCAAATAGTAACGGCGATAGTGGACAGCCCTGACGGGTGCCACGTCCAAGTGCGAAAGTGCCAGAGACCCTACCATTCACTAACACCTGGGCTAGTGGTCGTTCATAAAGGAGCTGCACCCAGGCAATGAATTGAGGGCCGAACCCAAACTTAGCGAGAGCCGCCCAGAGATAAGGCCATTCTATTGTATCGAAGGCCATAGTGGCGTCGAGAGAAGCCAAAATGGGAGACTCCGAAAGAGTCCCGGCTCTCGCGAGAACTCCGTGGAGTCTCCTAAGATTGAGGGCGGTGTTCCGGTGCGGGATAAAACCGGATTGATCCGGATGGATCAGGCCTCCAATCACCTTAACCAGTCGATTAGCAAGCAATTTTGCTAGAATCTTAGGTTCAGCATTTAACAGGAAAATGGGCCGGTACGAAGCACACCGATCGCGAGGCTTACCTTCCTTGTGAATGACAACGATGGTAGCCAAACGCTGATCAGTAGGAAGGAACTCATTATCAAGAGCCTCGACAAACATGTCCCTCAAATAAGGCCCCATTTTGTCAGGCCGTAGTTTGTACAGCTCAATGGGTAATCCATTGGGCCCCATGGCCTTGCCCGACCGAAGCGCGCGGATGGCACAGGCGATCTCATCCACTGTAATGGGAGCGTCCATCGAGGACCTGTCCTCGTCAGAGAGGCAGGGCAACGCGATGTCACGTAACAGCAAGCGGGAATCACACTCATCCCTGTCGCTCACCGAGGCATAGACAGTTCGGAAGTGGGCCATGAAACAATCAACAATTCTAATAGGGTCAGACACACAATCCCCAGACGACCTCTCAATCACCGGCACCACTCGACTCGCTCTCGCTTTCTTGTCCAGCCAAGCAATGAGTTTACCCGCCTTATCACCCACATCATAGAGTCTACCCTGCTGCTCTCTGCACATAACTTTAGCAGCATCGGTAACCAGGGCCTTATAATCGGCCTGTTTTAAAGCTAGGGAGTGAAGAGTAGCAAGGGTATCGCTCCCACCCAGAGCGCCCTCGAGCACAACTATCTCATCCTCAAGGCGCGTCAGCTCTTCATTCCTGGCCTTTTTAGCAGCGGCAATCATTGACAGTGAACAACCCCGAATTACAGTCTTGAACGCTTCCCACAAGGAGACAGAAGAGGAAACAGACCCCACATTCTCATCAAAATAGCAATCAATCGTCTTGACCAGCTCGGAACGCATCTTGGGATTTCGCAAATGCCAGGGATTGATAGGAGCAACTCTCCCCGCACTACCCACTCCAACAGCAACACTTAGCCACAATGGTGAGTGATCAGAAATACCCCTCGGGAGGTGACGAACTTCCCGCACAGATGAAGATTGGGCCGACGGCAATAAGAAGTAGTCGATTCTGGAAAGACTACCGTGGGCCCCAGAGTGGAAAGTGTATTTTAACTGCACAGGATGGAGCATCCTCCAACTATCCACCAACCCAAAAGTGTCAAGGAGCTCGGAGAGCCACCTCTGGGAGTTCGGCAAAACCCTTGGTGGGTAGCGATCAGAATCGCCCGAGACCACAGAATTAAAATCCCCCCCTAGAAGAAGGAGACCATCAGGAAGCTCGAGCAAAAGCCGCCCCAGGTCGACATAGGGGGTGGCTTGTAAACCCGGGGGGACATATAAATTAACTATAGAGAGCCTCTTGCCCTCCCAACTCCCCGAAATTGCAACATATCGACCCCTGTCATCAAGAGCCACATCGTCTATCTCAAGGGCCAGGGAGGATCGGATCAGGATGCCCACCCCTCTAGAGCCAGAAGTAAAACCACCATGTGCCACTAGCTTGTAGCCACGCCTATTCATTGCCTGGCAAGCATTTCCTATCAAATGGGTCTCTTGCAACAATACAACATCAGGGGAATGGCGTCTAAGGAACTGAGAGACAACACCACGTTTTATCTTATCCCCCAACCCGTTGACGTTCCAGGACAGCAATCTCAACTCACCACCCCCCATCCCGGAAACGGACCACCGCCCTCCCCCCTAGACATCCAGCGACTAAAGGATAAAAGCAACGTGCACAGTGCCATGTGAAAATAAACACAAGAACAGAAACAATAACAGTCCCCCCCACCCTCCAATCACCCCCGGTTTCAACACCCCCCACCCTGCACCCCTGCGTTCGACTCGAAAGCCACCCCAACATGCAGTGTGCCTGTCGCCCCTTCATAACTACACTACACAAAGAACCTAGGAGGAGGAAGAAGAGTCCCCTTACACCCTAACCACCCTCGGGCTCAACCCAAACAATAGTGTGACAAATGGCAGAACTCAGCTGATAAGCAAGGAAAGAAACCGGACGTCAGGAACCACAATGTCACTCCTGATCCGAAGTGCCCCCCTCTGCTCCACCGGGGCGCATGTTCAGATCGTCTCGTTTAGGCAGTGAGTCAAGCCAGTCGCTGGCGCAGTCTGGTCCATCAAAGAAAAAGGTCCGCTCTTCGTGCTCAATACGCAGTCGAGCCGGAAACAACATAGCATACTTAAGTCCAAGATCTCGTAGTCGCCTCTTCACTCCCTGAAACCCCATCCTTTGTCGCTGGACCTGCGGGGTAAAGTCTGGGTAGATGTTGACCGTGCCGTTGTCAATATTCAAGGGGCCCCGACCTCGGGAGGCTTGCAGGATAGCGTCCCTGTCACGGAAGTGAAAGAGCCGAGCGATGATGGGCCTCGGGGGGGCCCCCGGTTGAATCTTCCCACCCGGGAAGCGATAAGCACGTTCAACCGCGAAGAATTTGCTGAGTCCAGCGGGGGCCAGATGGTTGAGGATCAGATCTTCGACAAGTAGGTCGACTGTGGTGCCATCGGTTTTTTCCGGTACTCCCACCAAGCGTATATTGTTACGCCGGGACCTATTTTCATACTCGTCCAGTCTCCGAGCCATCGAGTCGTGCGACGCTCTCAGATTGCCAATCTCCGACTGCGCGTCTGCCACATCCGTGAGAAGACTGGCGGTCTTCAAATCCAAGGCCTTGACCCTCTCATTAGTTTTGGCAAGGTCTGCTCTAATGAGAGTAACGTCGACCGCTACAGTATCAATCTTGGAAGCCAGGGCTTCATACTGTTGTCCCATATCTGCTTTCATCCCCTTAATGGCACCCATCAGGTCTTGAAGAGAGACCTCGGGAGGCTCAGCAGAGTCCGACATGGGGTCAGCCAGAGTGCGGCCGGTACCACCGGTGGAGCCCTTCGGCTGCGTGTACCGATCCTTGACATTAGTCTGAGTGAGTCCCCCGCGGACCGGCGTCTTGCGCTTCTCGGACTCAGGCTTGGTGGCCATATTGGGATCACAGCCCCAAAGGGGCCTTCTGGACCTGGTGAAAATAGCCGACACCTGCGGGATAAAGTCCAAATTTTAGGGCCAAAACAGGAAAAAGCAGCTGGAGCAATAGGCCGAGGAAGTAGGGACGTGGCAGGACACCACAGTGGGTGAAGTTGCACCGCCGTGGGTGACGATCCGCTCGTAGCACAAGCACTCGAGGGTCCGGGGAGAAACCGAAACTGAAAGTGACAATCAGGCCGACGTCCCTCCGGCCGCTGTTGTTGAATTACTCCCCGGCCCAATGGAGCAGCCAAGTCCCCGGTCTCGCTCGGGACTGGTCCAAAAAGTTGAAGTCGACGTAAAATCGGTTCCCGACGTCCGATTTTAATTTCTGGAAGGATATCAGGATCAGCGAGTGTAGATCTTCAATAGCCCATCAATAAAACAGGATATTATTAGGATATTTGCGAGAAGGAGGCGCAGGTCTCGGGAGCCCTCTGCTCACGCGACCATCCAGGACGCCCGCGTGGCTCCTCCTCATATCTCCTCCTCTTTGAGGGAGTTTCAAAACATTCAGAACTGTCCATTTAATGTCGTCCTCATTGTGTCCAACCAGATTAAAATGTTTAACTAGCGGCGCGTTGGGTGTTTTGCATCTCACCCTACTGCGATGCTGGCAAATCCGGGTCTTTATCTTCTGTGTAGTCTGTCCAATGTAGATCTTTGGACAAGGACATTGAATAAGGTAGATAACGTTGCTAGTATTGCAATTAGAAAAAGTGCGACATTTCACTACAGTATTGGTAAAAATGAATGATTTGCCTTCCATTGTAAAATCACATACATTGCAATTACCACATTCTGAGTGACCGATCAATGGTTCCAAACCCCAATGCGCATCAAGAGTGGCGTGTGGTGTAGGGCTTGGTAGTGCTGCTCTTACCAAGTGATCCTTCAAATTGCGGCTTTTACAGAAAGCAAATAAGTGGTGTTCGATATTTAGGTGTTCGAATTTTTCTGAAGCGCCAGTCTCGCACTGATTTCTGCTACCTTTTAAACACCAGACTAATATTCCCCTCATAATCCCGTTGACTCACGATTTCCCTTTCACTCCAAGCACTGATTTCGGCCACATCAACAGACTATTATTCTACTCTTAATCCCGTCCGCATAGACTCACGTTCTTACTCTAAGCACACTGTACGTGACCTCTATTACAGACAGCAGGTTCGCTCAGCTTTACGCGCCCGTCACCTCTCAGGCTTGTCTATCACCATAGACCTCGGTCAGCATTGAAACAACACAAGCTGCTCACTCACGGCATATTTACCAGCTGGTTCCTTCTTTAAAGACCATACTCTGTCTCACGCACCCCCTAAAAAAAAAATCCACTTCACCTGGAGTTTACACACCTCCAGTCATGCTTCTGCCACACCCAAACCATGCCTTCACACATGATACACAGCAGAGAACCTGTCGCCGTAGCACCACCCTCACGGCCTTGCATGGTGCATCAACTACTTAAGAGTAATAAGCCTAGGTTTCTTTCACAGGAGCTTACTCTCAACTCCTCTTCATAATATGTTTTTCTGTCTCTCTAGTTTTTCCCCCTTTCCCTTATAGGCAGTTTGTTATACTCAGGCATGTAATGATACCGTCCTGATGGTGATCCCATTATCTTTCTAAAAGGGATCGAAACGTAGTCGACCTATGAAACATATTCACACGTTAAACCATTGAGTTAAAACCAGTGTGAATATTGTTTATGGAAAGCTTGTCATGTATCATCATTGATTTTAAACCTCCTCCGTCTTTCGCCTGAAACACTAAATGTCCAAATGTAATTGCCTTTGTTTGTGTGTAGGGCGCAGGACTGTGTCCCACTCAATTTTCTTGCCTACTCTTTAATGTGTCTAACATTTCCTTGATTTATTAAATTGTGTGTCTGGCTGGACAGCCTGCAAATATAGCCCTGATCCTAGTCTATATTTAATATTGTGTATATTGTTTCTTAAGGACCATTGTTTACAATACAAGGTAGGGATTAATACGGCGTTCCAGGAATAGTATGCAGTGCTTTACTCGGCACTGCTGCCCCCCACCCCAGAAGTTCTCTCTAACTTTTTGTCCAGAGTGTCCCTACCGAATATTCTGGACACTGAGAATGAGGACCTGGTGGCCCCTATTACGGTTAAAGAGATACATGGCGCCATCAAAGACTTAGCTCGTAACAAAGTGCTGGGCTCGGTCAGCCGCCCAATAGAATTCTATTTCACCTTTGCGGCACAGTTGCTGCCACAACTGGAGAAACTTTAGAATGCGTCCTAGCGGAGGGAATGTTGTACCCTTCTGCCAGGGAGGCACTAGTGACGTCCCTATTGAAGCCAGATAAGCTGCCTGCTGAATTGACCTTGTATAGACCTTAATACTGAGTTTAAAATACTGGCCCGTCACCTGCTCCCATTCCTCCCGTGGCTGGTACATACCAATGCGGTTTTGTGCCTCATGTAATACCTCTTTGAATATAAGTTGGCTATTTGGGATAATGGATGCAGCCAGTAATCAGTGACCCTATGCCGGATGCCTCTACTTAGATATCCGGCAAGCTTTTGACACCCTGGGATGGGATTATATGCATGTGACCTTGATGCGGTATGGGATCCCTCCAGAGTATCTTAAATGGATAAAACTGTTATATTCCTTGCCCATAGTCAGGGCCAAAATGGGCAAACATATTTCCCAATCTTACCAGATAATTCAAGGGACCAGTCAAGGATGTCCCCTGTCCCTGCTCCTTTTTGTATTGGCAGTGGAACCACTCGCCCAACATCTCTGCCACGTTATGCCTACTGTTGGAATCCCAATTGGTCAGGTTGTTCATTCGGTGTCCCTATACACAGACGGTATGCATATTTATCTTAAGGATCTCCGATTGAATGCAGCGAACTGGCCCAGCTACTCTCCCAGTTTGGCTCCATATCAGGACAACAAATAAACACCACCAAGTCCTGTGGTTACTCCTACGACTTTTATAAAGAGCCCACTCTCCAATATGATGAGCTACAATTAAAAAACTGAACCAGAGGGTGCGTGGCTAACCATCATGGCCGCAAGGACGTGATTGTGCTCAGCTCCTGCACGGGAGTCCTGCTAGAGCACTTTAATCAGCGTCTAGACTCGCTCCAATGCTAGCAGTGCCAAGAGTCTGGGGGCACACGACCAGAGACCACTTTAGGGGCGCAGAAGTGAGCGGGGGAGCACCCGAAACACTCACGGTAAAACGGGCCTGCAGGGCAGCCGCTGGACTAATATGGTGGCTGGGCACCATTCCAGTTAGCTCCGCTATGCTCCACACCCGGGAGCAATCCCCTACCTGGCAGTGAGCAGAGGCGAGAATGCGGCGACTGCGCCTCTGAAGAGGGGAGAGACCGGCATCATGATAAGACAACGACGAGGCACCCGATTGCTGCTTTCAGACATCGCGGACAGCACCTCGGCTGCAGCAAAATGGCGGCCTCATCTGGGACGCGGGGCCCGGAGCTAAAGAAGCCCCCCGGGGGAGCAGAGAGTACACACCACTGGAACAAGTGACTGAGCTCTAGGGACAGTGGGCACAGCAGTGATGATCACGTGAGTTCCCAGCCCGCCCCGAGCCAGGTGAAAGCGGATGCCCCCTCTATGGCACTATGATAGGCCCCTACCGCAGCAGGCTAGAAGGTTTACCTTTTCAGTGGGCACAACAAGGAGCCGGACTGCTAAAAGGGCATTTACTGGAAACGGGGGTACGCCAGAGGATTTGGAGGCCCAGGAGAGAGCTGCCTGACCCTGTGCCTGACCTTAAGTTGGTGCCCGGAATTCTCCATCACAGTACACGACGAGAGACTTGTCTACCCGGGTGCTCCACTTTCAACTGGGCAATCCGCTGTAGAAGCACACCAGTGAGCCAGGGGTGCAACCGGAGGGAAGGGGACCATCTGAGCCCGGAAGCCCCTCACAACTAGCTACTCGACGGAACGGCCCATCCCCTCCGCTGCAGGAGACACGTGCGCGAGGGTCTGGGGATCGGAGCTGACCATATTCCTCCCAAAAAAGCGCAAGGTCTCCAGCTACTTTGGGAACTCCAACACCGGGGACAGTCAGGAACCAGAGCGCAATCAGGAAGCTGGAGTGATGCCGCTTATGAGGGAAGACCTCCTGGCGACGCTTCAGGATTTCAAGAAAGAGCTACGGGAGGACATTAAGGCAGACATAAGCGCCTCCTTTGACACCTTCAAATCCAAGATGGGAGCTAAGCTTGGTAAACGGCGAGCATATGTGGACTCAGTCAGGACTCGCACCCTCGACCTCGAGGAAAAGTGCCAGGATCTAGAAAATCACCTCCAACCACTGGAAGGATCGGAGGCCCTTGCAGCACAACTGAATTCCGGGCTCCTCAAATGTGAAGATCTGGAAAACCGTTCACGACGGGAGAATATAAGAGTGTGCGACCTGCAGGAGGGATGCGAGGGAGCGGACCTGGAGAAATACATGGTGGGCCTCATCACCAGCATTGTTGGCGAGGGATCCCAAGTAATTCATTTGGAGCATGTCTACAGGGTGGGGCCGGCACAGCAGGGCAAGAACCAACGCCCAAGAGGCATCTTAGCTAAATTCGCCTCCTTTAAGACCAAGGAAATGGCACTCCACAAAGCCAGAGAAAGACTATTAGGGGGCGAATTGTGTGCTCTTTCAGGACGTTGCCCAGCCACACTGATGCGGCGCTAACAATTTTGCCGATTCACATACGCGCTGCGAGAGCGACAATTCAAATACAGATTCAAATACAGATGGACTTGCCCATTCGGGCTCGACTTCTTGCTCAATAAATCCAGGATTTGTAAAATTGCTCAATAACAAGCAACACCACTTCTTCGAGGTCAAGGGGGCTGCGGCCTTGCTGGGGCCGGGTCAAGCATCACCGCTAAAAGATTCTACTCCACTCCACAAGAAGCTACTGGTGGAAAGTGTCGTAAGGAGAGGCCCCTGGAGCCTGGTAGAAGCCCTCTGGAACCAACAAGAAAACGCCCTCACAGGACTTTCAAGGCGGGCTGCTCCACACTGAACGCTTTACAGTCTCCTGAGCTCTTACCCGGAGGCACCCGGTGACACTAGAGTGGGGGTCCGCGGTGTTCAGGGAAGATGTCCTCCAACTATGTGAACTACAGAATCTCTAGGGGAGCGGTCATTAAGCAGCACAAACGAGCAATGAAAAGCCTGTGACGGGGCGGGTCAGACGACTGAGGGGTCCGAAGAATTACAGGACTGGTGGTCAGTCGTCCCCCTCTAACCCACCTTTGTACCCTCTACGCAGCAACCACCTCCTGCTGACAATTGGCTCCAGGACAGACGAACCCCTTGGTGGTGGCAGGACGACAAAACTGTACACAGCTCCTTTAACGAGACTCCTCCTGGATGTGACGTCATCACGCAGGACCCGTCAAGAACGAGCGTAACCAGGAAGTCGACGGACAACGTTTCCCTGGAGGTGGAAGGAGTGGAAGGCGAGAGAGCGGAGTGGAGAGCAGCGAGACCGGAGGAAGAAGACGAAGCGAAGGAGAGGGGTGCGGAACAGAGGAGCATCGACGGCAAGCCAGGAGGCCAACGTTCCTACGAGTCGCCCCGCCACATTCCCGCGGGAGGAGCGTGGCTCGAGCAGGTACGGGGGAAGGTAGCGGGTTGGGTGGGAAGACGCAACCCTCCTGCCTAGTAAAGCGCCCCGCCACTCGTGTACAAAATTCCTTGTTGTGTACAGACTTCCTTGTACATAGTGTGAATATTATGAATACTCCCTCCCGATCACGAGCACCAATCCTCAACGCCCTCCTCACTAGAAACCCCGGAGCACCAGAGCACTCGGTTTCCCTCACTCCCGGTCCCTGGTAATAAGTAAGAGGACGGTTGTCCTGAACCTTGGTTTCTTTTCTTTTCTTTTGGGGCAACAACACCTCCGGAGCCACCTGAGACGCTAAGACTGGTTGAAGATGCCTGGAGCCCCCACGCCCGACCAGAACGGACCCTGCCGCGTTCGCCAGGGAACGACTGACCAGCAGAAAGCGACGAGTGTTTATAAAAATAAAGCCATCACTTAAACATACGACTACCGCCTCTGCGTCAGTTCCTTCTGCCCCACTTGCCCCGCAACAACTGGTGTCAGAAGTGGGATCACAGTCCGTCTGCACTACCGAGATGGACGCCCTTATCCAACACATGATCAAGGGGCAGGAGAAGTTAGAGTGGGCAGTTGAGAGGCAGCTGTCGTCCGCTCAGGCCGACAGAGAGCTGTTTCAGAACACGATCACGGCGCATATTGAGAGCCTGCAGAAGACTGCAGCTACACCACCCGTGATTATAACTGGTGAGCCTCGTCATCATACACCCAACCCCTCCGGAATCGCACTACACAAGTACATACAAGGAGAGGACCCGGACGCTTTTCTGCTAAACTTTGAGCGGGCGGCCAGGGAACTGGGCTGGCCAGAGGAAAAATGGCCCTTCTTTCTAGCTCCTTTGTTGACAGGCGAGGCACAGTTCGCCTACCAAGTGGCCAATCCTGTGGGAAACGCTCCCTATGCCATCATCAAAGAAGTAATACTAGACCACCTGGGGATGGATGCCGAGGCCTATAGGGTCCGGTTCCGGAAGGAAAGAGGAACCCCTGGGGAGAACCCCAAGACTCTTTTCTTTCGCCTTAAAATTGCCGCAGACAAGTGGCTAAAACCCGACACATGCACCAAGGAGGAAGTGTTAGCCAAGATATACCTCGAGCAGTTCATGGAGGCCCTCCCTTACGCCTCCCAACGCTGGTTAAGACAGCATTCGGGATTAACTATAGAGCAGGCCATTGAAATGGCGGCAAGTTACGCCAGGGCACAACCCCGGAACCCGGGTTGGGACAGTGAGAAAGCCCACAAAAGCCTGCCTATACCTTCAAAGGGGACAGAGAGAAAACCCAAACCCTTGATGGAAACCACGAAGCCCCGACAGTTCCGGATGGAGTCCCCTCTCATGCGTGGGCCCCAATGTTTCGTGTGTGGGGAGTGGGGGAATATAGCTCGCATGTGTCCCCGAAAGAGACCATCGGAAGAGGCAATGGAAGTAGGGTATCTTCCTAAAGCCGTTCTGTACTCCGCAGAGATGGGGGCATCGTTTTACTTAAGTATAGGGATGAATGGCAACCAGGTAAAAGACCTTCTTGATTCAGGATGTAGGCAGTCTGTAGTTCAAAAGCGCTTTGTCCTTCCCTCTCAATAGGTCTCCGGGGAGGTGGTTCATATTCGGTGTGTACACGGGGACGTTAAGCCCTACCCCCTTGCTCAGGTGACCCTCAACCTGACAGGCAGGGGATCATGTTGCGCGAGAGTGGGGGTAATGGATTCATTGCCTGAAGATGTCATATTGGGGGTAGACAACCCGGGGTTCCTTTCCCTTTTTCACGACACCCTACTTGGGCCAGATAGAACGGATAGTGGGACTAAAAACAATCTGCTCACTCCCGATCCCTGGATCATAGACCGTAGTTTCAGATTTGCACAAGCCAACGACGCGTCTTTGTTCAATGCCTGGGAAAGCGCCCACGTAGCACAGAGCCTGCAGTCACCCACCTACCCCCGGTTTGTTATAACCAATGAACTGCTATACAGGGAGAGCAATGCAGGAGCCAGTGCCCAGTTGCTAGTACCCGTGTCTTGCCGGGATCAGGTCTTGTTTTTCGCCCATGACCATCTCACCGCTGGCCATTCAGGGAAAGAGAAGACTACGGAGACTATATTGCGGCATTTTTACTGGCCTGGGATTTATAAAGACGTACAAAACTACTGCATGAAGTGTGACGTTTGCCAGAGAAATACGCACAGACCTCCAGCAGCTCCCCCAAGACCACTACCCATCGTTGGAACACCCTTCGAAAGGGTCGGCATGGATTTGATAGGTCCCCTACCGAAGTCATCAAGAGGACACCTATATGCGCTGGTGGTGGTTGAATATGCAACACGATTCATCGAGGCGTTTCCACTAAGGTCCCCAACCGCGTCCAACATCGCGGAAAGATTCGTGGAGCTTTTTTCAAGGGTAGGATTCCCCAAAGAGGTCATAACGGACCAAGGAACCCCGTTCACTTCTCGTCTAGTGAAGGAGGTATGTAAGACTCTGAATCTACACCATATCCGAACGTCTGTCTATCACCCTCAGACGGACGGGCTAGTGGAGCGGTACAACCAGACCCTAAAGACCACATTACGGCAAATGCTTTCCGCAGAAGGACCGGATTGGGATCGTCTCCTGCCCTTGGCCCTCACTGTGCTCCGGGCACAGAAACAAAGCAGTTTGGGCTGTTCGTCTTTTGAATTACTGTACGGGCGTAATCCCAGGTCTTTATTGGAAATGACAAAAGACGCATGGAAAACAGAAACCGAACTGGAGCAGAAGACCCTCCTGGAGTATACTCTGCAATTACAGTCCAAACTGGGCAAACTGAGGAACCTCGCCTATTCCAACCTTGAACAACAACGCAATAAGCAGAAGAAATATTACGACAGAGGAAAGAGGTTGAGAAGACTAAAGGTCTGAGATTGGACCTTACTGCTGAACAAAAACGAATGGGTGGGCCCGTATTTGGTGACGGACACTATAGGAGACACGACATATCGGCTACAGATATCTCCTACAAAAAAACAGTGTTACCACATCAATCTGTTAAAGAAGTGGTTCGGCCCTGTCCCCAAAGGAACAAACCTGCTAATACCGACGAAACCCGATACGCCGTCCACTCTGGGTAACCTGGTGCTAAACGATGAGTTGTCCAAACAGATGAAGAAGGACTTAAGGAACACCCTCTTGCCCTTCTCGGATATTTTTTCAGATCTGCCTGGAAAGACAACATTGGTAGAGCACAATATCGAAACACAGCCCGGCAAGATGGTGAAGCAAAGACCCTATAGGATCCCGGCGGCCAGAAGAGAAGCAGTGAGGAGAGAAGTGAAGGACATGCTGGACCTTGGGGTCATTCGTCCCTCAAAAAGCAGCTGGGCCTCCCCGATCGTCATGGTTCCCAAACCTGATGGGTCCAAGCGTTTCTGTATGGATTTCAGAGCCCTCAACTCCATCTCTACCTTCGATGCCTACCCTATTCCCCGGGTTGACGAATTGATTGAGAAACTCGGAGATGCCGTCTACATCACTACGCTGGATCTCACGAAGGGATATTGGCAGGTGCCCCTGCGAGAGGAAGATCGAAAAAAGACAGCCTTCATAACAGATGATGGTCTTTACGAATTTACGGTCCTCCCGTTCGGGTTGCATGGAGCATCGGCCACGTTCCAACGCCTGATGAATACCATTCTACAACCATATCCGACATTCAGCTCCGCATATTTAGACGACATAGTTATATACAGCCGCACGTGGGAAGAACACCTACATCACTTGACCATCATCGTTTCAGCGTTTAAACAGGCAGGATTGCACATAAACGCAAAGAAATCCAGAGCCGCCTTCCATAGATTTTAAAACTCGTCTCGCATTCACACAGCCGGCAGCATTGTTACGCTTACCTGCCTGTATTTGTGCTCTGTGTTCGCTTTTAACTTTTGTGTTGTGCAGGTCCCGGAGCTGCTGTCAGTCGATATCAGTTGATATCATTTTATTCATTCACTCTGCCTGCCCCCACCTCGCTCTGAGTGCGTGCTGGGACCCTTCCTGGTCGCGCTGCACTCCAGTGCGGGACTTCTCTGCCCCACCTCCTGGCCCGCCCATTGCAGACGAGATAGGTTCTGCCTGGGTCATGACCTAGTGTGCCTCCATCTTGGGTGAGGGAGCAGGCGAGCAGACTAGCGCTCGGCCCCTCCCGCCCTCGGCCCTACAAAATGGTCCCCCCTTCTAGGGAGCGCAGCGGACGGGCGCAGCGGGCGCGCCGTCTTCGCGCCGAAGTCGCGCCTAAGTCCAGCCCGTCTGCGCCCGTCCGCGGCCGGACGGGTCCAGGGACGCTGTTACTGTTATCTCCTACACTCCGTCCGCTCTCAAGAGCCTACAACCCTCCCCATGTTCCCTATCCCCTGCCACCAGGGCTCGTATTTCAGTACTTGGAATCGCGGGGAATACTCCCCTTCATTCAGGGTCGGATGCGTCATATATCCTACCAACTTCTCCTGAGTCCCACATCCGAATATTATATCTAAACACTCGCTCTCTTATTAAACATCAAACTGACATCTTTTTCTTACTTATGGCCGAGAGCCCGGACATTCTCTTACTATCGGAAACATGGCTCACTGACGATTCCCTCCCTGATATTTTGGCGGCATTACCCCCAGACTATTATATGCTGAATGCTAATCGCCCCGGGGGACGTCCTGGCGGTGGGGTGGCAGCGGTAATACGCAAGGACTTAAAAATCATAGCCACCACCTCTATGACCCTTCCTGAAGTTGACAACTTGGTTCTCAGCCTTGGAACTGAGGCGGGTGCAGTCACTTTCATAATACTCTACCGCCCCCCCCCCCCCACCCTATGCCTTTATTCCCCTCTTCCTTCACTGAGCAGCTTGCCAATCTCACTACATCCTCCTCTCGCGTCGCCATTTTCGGCGATTTTAATTATTGGTTCCAACACAAGGATGCCGGGCCTCACGCCACTGAGCTATTTGAAGCTCTTTCTTGTTTAAATCTTATACAACTTGTCAAGTCCCCCACCCACAGTGGAGGCCACATTCTCGATCACATCTGGACTCACGGGGTCAAGTCCTCTTGCCCGTTGATCACTCCCTGTGTGTGGTCTGACCATTATCTGATTGAGACTGTGATCTCTGTCGATGGTCATACCAGGGCTCCACCACTAGAAGGCGGTGATGCCCGCAAGTGGAGGGCTGTTGACTCTCATGACTTTCTCTGCCATCTGTCAGAGACTCGTCCCCCCCTCCTCAATGACATTGGCATCAACGAGCTAGACGGCAACATCTCTCACTGGCTCACGTCAGCTAGCGACATCTTTGCCCCTTTAACCAAGTTTCCTCGCTCTCGGCACAGCAACTCCCACAAGTGGTTTGACTCCCAACTAAAAACTCAACATCTGGAGTTACGCCAACTGGAGCGTAAATGGAGGAGAGATTACTGTACCAGACAGAGACACCTACGTAGCCGCTCGCAATAAATATAAAAAAGCTATCATTGCGGCTAAAACAGCATATGTCTCCAAGAGAATCTGGTCAGCCCCTTGTAAGTCGAAGGAGATTTTTAAAGTCCTCGATGAATTCACCTCTGACTCTAGGACACTTCCGAGCCAGGCTCCTACTCAGGAATCATGCAATGCTCTTAGCACTTTTTTTTTACAGAAAATTGTTATGATTAAGGATACTATCCCGGTCACCTCTCTTGGCACTGACATTGTCTGTCCCCCTCACAATGCACTCTCCTTGACACTTTTCCCTCCTCTTGATTCAGAATCCTTGGCCAGACTGGCCGCTCGTGTCAAGTCTGGGTCACCTGACGATTGCTGTCCACAATCTATACTACGGGACATCTGCCTTACCCTACCTGACTGCATTCTCCCTTTGTTGAATTCTTCTCTTTCTTCTGGCACGGTGCCCAGCTCCTTCAAGGAGGCCGTTCTGGTGCCTCTACTGAAGAAGCCAGGAGCTGACCCCGCAGTTTTGGCGAACTACCGGCCTATTTCTCTTCTGCCTTATTTCTCTAAAATTCTGGAAGCCCATGTCACCGCCTGCCTCTCACAGTTCATCGAGAGCTCCAACTTTCTCGAAGCCAACCAGGCTGGTTTCAGACCCGGCCACTCTATGGAGGTAGTGATCTTGGCCGTGTTGGATGCTCTGAGAGACGGCGCTGACAGGGGTACCCCCCAGGCCCTGGTTCTTTTAGATCTGTCGGCCGCTTTCGACACGGTGGACCATGACATCCTTCTCCATCGTGTCGAGCAGGCCGGCATCCAGGGCCTGGCGCTGGCATGGGTCGAATCCTTTCTGACCGGGAGGTCTCAGACAGTCAGCCTGGGTACCTTCAGGGCACCCAAGGAATGTTCACATTGCGGGGTTCCCCAGGGCTCCTCTTTATCCCCCCTTCTCTTTAATCTGTATCTTCGACCCCTTCTCTTTTCTTTGAGGCAGTGGGACGTCACCGTCTTTAACTACGCTGACGACCTGCAACTCATCTTTCCTCTTAATTCCTCTTCTGCTATCACTAATTTTCAGGCGGTCATGTCCCACATTCTTCAGTGGATGAGCCAGAATCAACTCAAACTGAACCCCGGGAAGACGGAGCTCCTTCTCCCTGGTAGGAGCTCTACTCACTGGGGTCCGCACTTTTGGCCGGCAGAATTGTGCCCTCCTCCCACCCCTGTGGCTTCGGTGAAGAGTCTCGGGGTCATCATTGACTCCGAGCTATCCCTTAAGCCCCAGATAGGGGCGGTGGTCTCTTCCTGCATGTTTCAGCTACGCAGGATCAGGAAGGTGGCCTATCTACTGACGCCCGAAGTTTTGATTCAAGTCATCATGGCTCTTGTCCTCTCCCGCTTGGATTTCTCGAATTCCCTCTATCACGGTCTGCCCAAGGTCCTTCTCTCTAGATTACAGATCGTCCAGAAACAAGCGGCGAGATTGGCCTTCGGGATCCCGAAATGGCAATCTGCTAAACCTCTTCTTACCAACTTGCATTGGCTCCCTGTCATTCCGAGGGTGGCCTTTAAGATCGGCTGCCTTACCTTACCTTCAAGTCTCTAACTGGTCCTTGCCCTACCTTCCTGAAATCTCTTATCAGGCCCTACTGTCCGTCACGCAATCTCAGATCTTCTTATCTTCGCCTCCTGGTTGTCCCTTCTTTCAAGCTCTGCAGAATCGGAGGTCGGAGATTCACACATTTGGCCCCTAAATTCTGGAATTCTCTCCCATCCTCACTTACATTTTCCAACTCGCTTTTTCAATTCCGCAGATCTTTGAAAACATGGCTCTTCCCACAATCTGGCTAACTCCCCCCTGCCCGCCCCCAGCACTAGATCAGCGCCAGGAAACCCACGGTGACAGAGCGCTTTATAAGCTCACCTTAACATAACATAACATAACATAGAGTGAAGTACCTAGGCTATGTGCTGGGAGACGGGACAATCGCTCCGCAGGCGGAGAAAGTCAAGGCCATTGAAAACACACCTTTCCCAGGTAACAAAAGAGACCCGAGGGCCTTTCTTGGCCTGATCGGATACTACCGCAGGTTCATTCCACAGTTCGCGGACTTGGCCACCCCCTTAACGAACCTCCTTCAGAAAGACAGAAAGACCAGAGACCTACTTCACCCATCTCAGGAAGCGGTAACCGCCTTCGAGGACCTCAAAAGGACAATCACCACACAACCTGTCCTGATCTCCCTCGATTTTAACAAAACCTTCATACTGGCAACTGATGCATCAGATGTAGGAATAGGGGCAGTCTTGTCGCAGGTGGGGGAAGATGGGCTCGAACATCCAGTGCTCTACACCAGCAGAAAGCTATTCCCTAGGGAGCGTAGGTACCCCACAATAGAGCGTGAATGCCTAGCAATCAAATGGGCTGTAGACAAGTTACAGTACTACCTGAGGGGAAGCCATTCATTCTTTATACTGACCATGCCCCCTTGAAGTGGATGTATAAGAACCAGAGCCAC
Organism: Lissotriton helveticus; assembly: GCF_964261635.1. Taxonomy (NCBI): domain Eukaryota; kingdom Metazoa; phylum Chordata; class Amphibia; order Caudata; family Salamandridae; genus Lissotriton; species Lissotriton helveticus. Next base: position 1,191,284,640 of record NC_136059.1, read on the forward strand.
AATTCCCGAATCCTCCGATGGTTCTTGTGGCTGAAGCCCTATTCCTTCACGAAGCCCTGTCATTTTAGACTTTTGCTTGTTTACTTTGAGCTCATTCTGTTCACTTTTTAAAAACTCACCTCATCCTCGCAGGGACCTCTCCCCTACCTCGTGGCCCCCCGCGCAGCCGAGGTCAACGCTGCAGCGGGTCAGGCTTCCCTCGCTCGCCGCCATCGGCGAGCCGCCCCCCGAGCCACGCCCACTTTTGCCAGGCCACGGCCACTCTTGGTCAAAACAAGGAGCGGACTACTAGCTCGTCACACTTGATTCTCCCCTGCCTTCCGCGGGAGCCCTACTCACGAAGCCCTGTCATTTTAGACTTTTGCTCGTTTACTTTGAGCTCAATCTGTTCACTTTTTAAAAACTCACCTCATCCTCGCAGGGACCTCTCCCCTACCTCGTGGCCCCCCGCGCAGCCGAGGTCAACGCTGCAGCGGGTCAGGCTTCCCTCGCTCGCCGCCATCGGCGAGCCGCCCCCGAGCCACGCCCACTTTCACCAGGCCACGCCCTGAACGCCACTACAAATCATGTGTCTCCCCCGTACGCGCAGCGGACGGGCGCAGCGGGCGCGCCTAAGGCAAGCCCGTCTGCGCCCGTCCGCGACCGACCGGGACCAAGGGCCACAGACCCTGCCCAACCATTGGTATACACACCTGCTCAACTGTCTGCACTCATGGTCCCCAGCCCGCTTTCTCCTTCACTGGTGCAATGTCTCGACACACTTGGTGTTCTCGCGCCCCACCTTCCTTGTCCGCTCTCCCCTCCTCATCCCCTCACTTCTTCCCTCCCCGCTATTTCAGTAGCATCTCTTCCCCTATCTCCACCCTCTGCAGCCTCAGCTCTTTTGCTCAACACTCGGTCGGCAATTAAGCATCAAATCGAGCTTTTTAATCTCTTAAATTCGGATTCTCCTGACTATCTATTTCTTACCAAAACCTGGCTCTCCACAGACTCACTCCCGGATGTCCTGGCTATTCTCCCCGACACTTATTATGTTCTTCACGCGGACCACCCGGCCGGAAAAGCCGGGGGTGGCGTGGCAATGATTCTTCGTTCCACCCTCAAATTTCAGCTCCTCGACCACCCACCTATACCCAATGTGGATTACCTCGTAGCTCGGTCCATTAACCTTATAGATCCCCTCACTTTTGTTCTTATGTATCGTCCTCCCTTACCCATGTCTCAGTTTGTTCCCTCATTGCAGGACCTTTTGGCCACCTTGGCGGTAAATAACTCGTCAGTTGTCCTACTCGGAGATTTTAATTATTGGCCTGATGATCCCAGAGAAAGCTCCTCATCTAAAGACTTTTCTGCTACTCTCCAGTCTCTAAATTTCATTTCTCACATCGCTGCCCCTACCCATGACAAGGGCCACACCTTGGACCAAATTTGGTCATTGCGTCGTGAAGTTTCTCCTCCTTCCATCTCTCCGTGCATTTGGTCGGATCATTTTATTATTTCCTTTTGTATTTTTTCTGCTTCTTCTGCTAAACCCCTTCTTCCCAAGAATATGTTAGCCCGTAGCTGGAACCAGACGGACCTTATTCTTCTTTCGTCTTCCCTGACCTCCTCAGCGCCTGATTTGACGGATCTCTCCCTCGAATCTCAAGCTGACGCCATCAGCACTTGGCTTTCCTCCTCCTGTGATCAGGTCGCCCCCCTTAAGAAAGTCAAATCTGTCCGGCCACATGACGCACATAGATGGTTCACGAGTGAACTTAAAGATCTTAAACTCAGTCTCAGGCGCTCGGAGCGCCACTGGAGGCGAAACTATTGTCCTCTACTCCGCGCCAAATATAAACTTCTGCTTAACAGCTATAAGAAAGCAGTCTTGTCGGCCAAAACAAACTACTTTACAGAGAAAGTTGCTCTCTCTGCAAACAAACCCGTGAGATTTTTTCCCTTGTTCAGCAGCTTGCCACCTCCGATCGTACGAGCATCAGTTCCGCCCCCACCCAATCCTTTTGTCTTGCACTTAACAATTATTTTATCGACAAGATTGTCAACATTAAAGCTAACATCCCTGCAGTCCCTCAGCCCCGAGCCATTTTCCCCCTCCCGCCGCCGCCTTCTTTGCTGGACCACTTTCCTCCTATCTCCATTGAAAGATTTCTTCACTTGCTTGGTAAAGTTAAGTCTGGCTCTCCGGCCGACTGCGCTCCGGCCCGGATTCTTAAAACCCTTTTCTCTAGTTGCCCTGTACCCCCTCTTACCCTGCTCAATTCCTCGTTGTTTTTTGGTTCTGTCCCTTCTTCTTTTAAAACCGCTATAGTTCTCCCCATTATCAAAAAACCAGGTCTGGATCCCTCTTCCCCCCTAATTTCAGGCCCATCTCTCTCCTTCCCTACTAGGGGAAGATTTTGGAAAGTCACGTAACATCTTGCCTGTCCTCACACATCGAGGAACACTGCCTCATGGCCCCCCATCAGGCGGGCTTTCGTCCGGGCCACTCCACTGAGACCGTGATCACTGCTGTCCTGGACGAACTCAAGGGGAAAACGGACTCTAACCTTCCCCAAGCCCTGGTGCTTCTCGACCTGTCGGCTGCGTTTGACACGGTCGACCATGCCATTCTTCTCGACCGTGTCAGCGCAGCCGGCATCAGGGGAGTAGCACTCTCCTGGCTAGCGTCCTTCCTCCAAGGCAGGTCTCAGGCCGTTCATCTTGCAGGCTTCTCCGCCCCCCCGCCCTGTTGTGTGTGGGGTCCCCCAAGGTTCTTCTCTTTCTCCCCTTCTTTTCAATCTTTATATCTATCCTCTCATTCTTTCTCTCCGCGAGCAGGGGGTCTCCGTGTACAATTACGCGGATGATCTCCAGCTCGTCTTTGATCTCTCTACCTCTGATTCCCCTCTTTTTCTCAGCTCCACTTTAGTCTTTATCTCAGAAGGGATGAGCATGAACCACCTTAAGTTGAACCCGGATAAGACGGAGCTTGTCCTCACGGGTGGTCCCTCCAATCCCTGGTCCCCGACTCACTGGCCCCTTTCCTTTGGCCCCCCTCCCCTACCAGTTCCCTCTGTCCGCACCCTGGGCATCAAGGTCAGCAATGACCTTTCCATGCATGCCCAAGTCAGTTCCGTCGTCTCATCTTGTTTTTCATCCCTCCGCCTCATCCGAAAAATATCCCGGTTTTTCTCCACGGACGCCCTCAAGTCCATTGTCATGGCCCTTATCACCTCCCGCCTTGACTATGGGAATGGCCTTTACGTGGGCATTCCGGCCTTTGAAACACGACGGCTACAGGCCATTCAAAATCAGGCAGCCCGTCTCATTTTCCACCTTCCCAAATCCTCTCACATCACGCCTGTACTCAAGTCCCTCCATTGGCTCCCTGTGCACTTCAGATCATTTTTTAAACTAGCCTGTCTAGCCTTCCGGGCATATACCCATTCTGCTCCCCTTTTTATCGTTTGCCTTATCACTCCCTACACCCCAGCTCGCACTCTTCGTTCTTCATCTCTCTCTCTTCTCCAAGTACCTCGTTTCCGTAAATCCCGAACTGGGGGCACCGGTTTTTCGGTTCTGGCCCCCCAGTTCTGGAACAGCCTTCCGCTGTCCATTCGTTCTATCCCTACTTATCCTTCTTTTCGTAAAGCCCTGAAAACCTTCCTTTTCTCCCAGGCCTTCCCTTGTTAGCCCTCTCGAATGCTTTGTAGAATCAGGTCTGTCTCGTCAGCGCCAGGAAGCCGCTTGGCCGCAGTGCGCTTTAGCAAGTTTCTTTTCATTTCATTTCATTTCATTTCATTTAATTTCCGTAAGACATAAAAAAGGTTCGGAGAATGGAAATGCAGACTACTTGTCCAGGGTCTTCCCTCTCCCCGAGCGGGAGCAGCCGGGGGGGAGGCATGTGACGGGGCGGGTCAGACGACTGAGGGGTCCGAAGAATTACAGGACTGGTGGTCCGTCGTCCCCCTCTCACCCACCTTTGTACCCTCTACGCAGCAACCACCTCCTGCTGACGATTGGCTCCAGGACAGACGAACCCCTTGGTGGTGGCAGGACGACAAAACTGTACACGGCTCCTTTAACGAGACTCCTCCTGGATGCGACGTCATCGCGCAGGACCCGTCAAGAACGAGCGGAACCAGGAAGTCGACGGACGACGTTTCCCTGGAGGTGGAAGGCGAGAGAGCGGAGAGCAGCGAGACCGGAGGATGAAGACGAAGCGAAGGAGAGGGGTGCGGAACAGAGGAGCATCGACGGCAAGCCAGGAGGCCAACGTTCCTACGAGTCGCCCCGCCACGTTCCCGCGGGAGGAGCGTGGCTCGAGCAGGTACGGGGGAAGGTAGCGGGTTGGGTGGGAAGACGCAACCCTCCTGCCTAGTAAAGCGCCCCGCCACTCGTGTACAAAATTTCTTGTTGTGTACAGACTTCCTTGTACATAGTGTGAATATTGTGAAAACTCCCTCCCGATCACGAGCACCAATCCTCAACGCCCTCCTCACTAGAAACCCCGGAGCACCAGAGCACTCTGTTTCCCTCACTCCCGGTCCCTGGTAATAAGTAAGAGGACGGTTGTCCTGAACCTTGGTTTCTTTTCTTTTGGGGCAACAACACCTCCGGAGCCACCTGAGACGCTAAGACTGGTTGAAGATACCAAGAGAGCCTGGAGCCCCCACGCCCGACCAGAACGGACCCTGCCGCGTTCGCCAGGGAACGACTGACCAGCAGAAAGCAACGAGTGTTTATAAAAATAAAGCCATCGCTTAAACATACGACTACCGCCTCTGCGTCAGTTCCTTCTGCCCCACATGCCCCGCAACACAGCCCTACTGACTTTGTCTACATCGAGAGCCCACCAGAGAGATGGTCTCATTTGGAACTCTTGCGAGGTTCTGGGTGAGGGAATGGCCCTGCCCAGGTAGCCCGCTGAAGATACAGTCCCCTAGGGACTTCCACCAAATTTTATACAATTTTTGTTCTTTGTTATTCTTATTCTGTTTTTACATGTTCTACCCAGGGATGGCAACTCAAAGGTGATGTGGGGGATGGGGGGGAGAGGGGTCCAACTACCGCATGTCTTGGGGCGAAGAGAGTGATGGTGGTTAAACTTTTTTAATGGAATGTTGGTGGCCTTAACTCCCCTAACAAACGGCAGCGCTTCTGGAAATACTTGGGGGATCAGGGTCCACAAGTGGTGTCGGTCCAGGAATCCCAGTTCAAGAAGGGAGAGGAGCACAGGCTAAAAAATAGACATTTCCCCCTTATCTTCCAGGCCGTTAGGAGGGCAACGCCATTTTGCTTTTTGGGACTGTCACTCCTCTGCCCATTTTATTCACGAAGCTACGCAGAGAGATAAGGAGGGTAGATTCATCATGGTCAAGGGTGTGCTAATGGGCAGAACTTGCACAATAGCCTCAATATATGCTCCCAATACAGGGCAGACGGACTTGGTCTCTTCCTTTTTGGAATCCCTTGTGGGATTTGCAACTGGGGACATGATTATCTTGGGGGATTTCAACCTCATCTGGGATCCACATGAGGACACGACCCATTCACAAAGAGTTGGGGGAGGGGTATTCAATAAATCTCTGAAACAGTCAATACTGTTTCAACCCCACAACCAGGGACTTTTCCTTTTTTTCCACACGCTCACAGGTCGTACTCGAGAATTGACCACATTTTGCTCAGCCAGTCCCCTGTGCATGCGACCACGACTTCTCTTCTGCTCCCCATGGCCATATCGGCCCACGCCCCTCTAACATGCATTCTAAATTGGCCAGCCCCAAGATCCAAACTGACCAGATGGTACTTCCCGGAGGGGTTATGTACGGATAGGCTACACAGGGATGACCTCTGCAAAGCAATTAGAGACCTTTTCCTTTTAAATGATCCGGCGGATACAGTCCCAACAAATAACTGGGATGCGTTCAAAGCACACGTAAGGGGCCACTGCATCTCTCTAGCCACCTCCCTCAGAAGACTCCAGACTAAGAAGCGGTAAGACTTGGAACAGGAGCTAAGCGAGGCGGAAAGAACTCACAAGGACACACCTTTGGCCCCCTCACTCAGAAAGGTCACGCCTCTGAGAGGGAAACTTAACGCTATTTATACCAATAGAGCCAAGAAGTCGATCCTGAGACTCCAGGCCCGTGGGTATGAGGGAAAAGACATGGTTGACACTATTAGTAAAACAATTGCAGGTCAAGCAGGAGAAAGCCTTTTGTGAAACAAATTGTTGATGAGAATGGGACAACACACACAAGTGAAGAGGGGAAAGCACGGGCCTTCCATGATTTTCACCCCACACTATATCTGGCCGACCCACTCAGAGAGACCGATCAATTACAATACTTAGACACTCCAGATCTCCCGCAGGTCCCAGCCTTAGTCAATGATAACCTGGGCGGTGCTATATCTACGGAGGAAGTGCAAGCAGCCATCGATTCCTTAAAAAGACATAAGGCGCCAGGCCCTGAAGGGTTCACGGTGCAAATCTACCGTACTTTCTCAGCTGAACTGACCCCTCAACTCACTGTGTTATTTAACACTATTGCAACTCACCAAGTGATGTCACCAACCATGGGGGAGGCCCTGATCTCTATCATCCTGAAACTGGGAAAAGACCCACAAAAATGCTCGTCCTACAGACCCATCACCCTCCTCAACTTACAGGCAAAGCTCTACTCCAAAATACTGGCCACAAGACTAGAAAAAATCCTCCCCGACCTCATACATCCTGACCAATCAGGGTCTATTAAGGGGCGTCAGACCCATGATAACCTTCGAAGAATATTCCATCTCCTAGACAAAGCCCAAAAGAAGCAGATCCCGGCAGCCTTGTTATCACTCAACACAAAGAAGGCCTTTGACCGAGTCGACTGGGCTTACTTGCGGCTTTCTCTGCATCCCTTCAGGTTCTGTGAAGCCTTTATAGGGATGGTAAAAGCAAATTTTAGTGCCCCTAGATCGAGGGTTCTGGTCAATGGGGTGGCCTTGGACTTTTTTAACTTAGCCAGAGGGACTAGACAGGGCTGCCCCCATACCCGATGGTCTTCGCTCTCAGCATCGAACCCTTTGCATTAAGAGTGTGGGCAAATCAGAGGATAAGCGGGATCAGATTCAGGACTGACTACCACAAAATAGCTCTGTTTGCGGACGATGTCCTGCTACCGCTCACCAATCCAGCTATCTCCCTCTCTGCAATCAGTCAGGAATTAGAGCCATTCGCGAATGTGTCAGGCTTCAAGGTCAATCCCTCAAAATCTTTCATACTAAACCTTACTCTGCCCCATGAGACCCAGAGACTGATAGAAGGAAAGTCACCTTTCCAGTGGGCTCGTAAAGCCATCACATATTTAGGGGTCCAAATCACCCCCAAGCTCATCGACTTATATAGGGCCAACTTCCCACCCCTTTTCAGACAACTCGCCGCGGATTTTAAAAAATGGAGTGCTGCCTACATCTCATGGATTGATAGGATCAACACGACCAAGATGAATGTGTTACCACGGCTTCTCTACCTCTTCCAGGGGCTCCCTGTCCCACCGGACAAGGTGCTTTTTAATGAGTTAAAAACTATGCTTCTTAAGTTCACCTGGCAGGGACAGCGAGCACAGCTTTCATATTACCTATTGACGAGGCCACGCGCTAACGTGGGGCTTCACCCTCCCGGATATTTTAATTTACTACAGGGAAGCTCAACTGCAGGTCCCGAGTGACTGTGGCCCCATATAGATAGACAGGTGACGGGTAGAACTATGAGACTTACCTTGGAGACACAAATCAGACAGGCCCACCAATGCTTACCTGAGTATTCCTACCTCCACAACCCTCCAAGAATGGGATACAGTGACCAAAACGATGCCATTGACCACGTTCCTGTCTCCTTACACTCCCATCCATTTTAGCATGGCCTTCCCCCGGATCTCCAAGAAGGGCCCTTCGATCCATGGAGGGAGGGCGGCGTCATCATGGTCTCGGACCTCTGTCACGGAAATAAAATACGCCCCTTCACAGATTGCATGTCCCGCTTCAAACTCCCACAACTTAAGATATATCACTACACTCAATTAGTACACTGGGTTCAACAACCACAACTTCGTCAGGCAGCCACAAGGGATTTACTCCCACTAGAAAAATGTGTTTGCTCCGGCACCAAGGAAAAAGAGGGTGTATAGTTTTTCTTTATACACTTCTGTTCACTCTGACTCCACACCGCACACAACAACACAGAACATTCTGGGAAGATATGCTGCAGTCACCGCCCTCAGAGAAGCAATGGGCGCCCTGTACAAAAATATAGCGAAGTTTAATCGCTCCATATATCTGAGAGAAGCCCAATACAAAACATTATACAATTGGTATCTCCACCCACACAAATTGCACTCCATCTTCCCCGACACCTCTTAGGAGTCCTAACTTTACTACTCCTAAACTGAGAAAAATCCTAACTTTAAGACTTTCGGTATTCACAGAAGGCATTTAGGAGTCCTTAAGTTAGGACTCCTAACTTCTGTGAATACCAAAATAAGTAAGTGCCTTCTGTGAATACCAAAATGAGTAAGTGCCTTCGGTGAATACCAAAATGGTAGTGAGTTTAGGATTTTGTCTTAAGTTAGTTCTGTGAATCGGGCCCATGGTGTTGTTCCCATGTTTATTGTACCATTTTGTGAATCTCTTGCTGGTGGCCCGGCCTGGGTATTTAAGCTTGTGAACTCCATGCTGATTGAGCTCGTCTGGGGAAAGAGGAGTCACAGAGTAAGCCTGTCTAACTTGCAACTGCTGGTTAATGGGGGCAGCAGACTTCAAAGCTTATTGCATAGCAGGACAGCTGCAATGGTTATCATATTGGTTAACATGCCATAACATGTTTAAAGTAGGATACACAACTGTACACCTGCAACAGGGGAAGCTCCATACATTGCTATGTCCAGAGTCCTCGATATTACACGTAGACTCACTATTGCTGTGCACTGCCCTGATGTATTGGAGAATGGCCCTCAAGTATTCCAACACACAAACAGCATATGCCACAAATATTCCACTCCGTGGTCTTCCGATCTCCACAGGCACATTGACGGCCCACAAGCTGGCTCCCTGGAATCGGGCCGGGCTGACAATAGTCTGTTCGCTGTTCGTGGATGGAGTCCTTTGGCCCAATGCAGAGTTTGTATAAGTTCGCAGATAACAAGACTCTTTATTCCTGACTCACTATAGTATTCTCCACTATGTACGCAAACATTGGATAGCGGAGAATGTGGAACCTGCTACTTACAAGTTGCTCTGAGCGCTGCACACAATGGGACACAGGAGCCACCTAATACGTTGGCTCTACCAAGGTTTGAGGGAACACCTCATGGTTCGCTAGCTGCCCTGAAACTCAAATGGGAATCTGATCTGGCTAGGGAACTAACTCACAGGGAATGATCGTACATTTGCAAATACCCCAAACGCATCTCCTGCAATGCCAGATTTAAATGTATTCAACTTTTCAATATTACACAGGGTATACTTAACACCACACATACTGCATGCAATGTACCTTGCAGCTGCCTCAGAGTGCCTACATTTTCGCTCACCCAATGCAGAAATTATACATATGCTATGGTCATGCCCCTCCCCAACAGGGTATTGGAAGGAGATTTTGGGGGCGCTCTTGCAGCTGAAGGGAGTGCATAACTGGACATTGTTGGAATTTTGCATACTGGCTCTGTCCCCGTTGCCCAAAATGGCTAAAGCGATGCAACGCTTTGTTGGCCTTTCATTACTCCTGGCAAGGAGTTTGATTACGCAGTGCTAGAAGTCTCTTCAGGCTCCTAGAATGGAGTCATGGGGAAGGAGGTACTACGTTGGGGCTCAGCTAAAGGGGCGGCACTGCGGCAGGAGGAGTATAGGGGCCTCCGACAGAAGTCAATCTCCTTTGATTGGCATGCGATACTTGTACAGTTCTATGTACACGTATCTGAGATACAATGGGTGAGGAGGAGGGTCCAATAGTTCACTGGCATCAATGAAGGCTCACGTAGTGAACCCCGGAGCTGAGGGCAACATTCATAGGCCCATATGAGACCACACCTAGTGCTGGCTCCAACTCAGTGGTGTGAAAATATCCCTATCCCTGTTCATGTTTACTAGAGGACACACACTTAGACATTTTGGCACCACCTGGGACACATCCGACCCCACAAACACCCTGCTGACCATAACTCTGTCAACACAAGGAACACCCAAACTTGGGGGGGGGAGGAGTTGGGGGATTGTTACTTATCTCCTTTTTGTCATTATCGTCTACGATTGTTGGCCGTTTTACCTGTGATGCTCTTTTTTTATGCATACCTGCAACCCTAACTGTACTACCAGAATATTTATATTATGGCACGTAAATGTTACTGTTGTACTACCACAAATCTGAAAAAGCAATAAAATGTGTTTTTTTTAAAAAAAAGGAATTAATATGTTAGAGATAGTTCTTAATAGAATAGTTGGCAGGTTAGTTGAAGCAAATTAGGAAAGTGAAATAACTCACTAGCCTCTGGGCAATGGTATACATTACTGAGCTCCAAGGCCAACCAGGATACAGGCAAGGAATCCCAGAGATTATAAAGACTGAAGTACTTATAATGCCAGAGGCAAGCAGAGGACAACAAACAATGTACACAGAAAATGACAGACCAACTAAACGCGTGGGGACCAATGAGGAGGAAAACAACAAAGGTGTAGGAACGCAGGACGTGGAGATGAAAAGCAAAAGGCTGAATGAAACTCAGAGTTGTCAGGCAATCGTGTGCTGTGGAGCATTCCTTGTGTACTGATTCTGGCTACTTTGCCCAGAATGTGAAACCAACTAACCACCAACCAAGTTCTGCTAAGGTCTCTGATGAGGCAGCTGCCACAGGGCTTCTCCAGTGTCCATGGAGAGAACAGAATGTGTGGTGCTTGGGGAGTCCTGTTGTAATCTGTAGCTTCCCATTTCAAGTCTTGTCCCTCTGAACTCCCCCCTCCATTCCAAAAATATGATTAAGCTCTAGTCTGTAAGGGGCCTTATTTTGGAAAGCAGACTCTAGCTTGGGAGGATGTACAAAATCTAGTTTCCTTGATCTTTCAGAGGGGTCATAGCCCACCAAACCCAGTAAATAATGTAGTTCCCCATGTTACACTCTAGAGTCTAACGTGGCCTCAACTTCATATTCTGTAGACCCTTTTATCAAGGAGCAGACAGAGAGGAGCCATGGGCATCCTCAATTCTGGAGACATGAAAAATGGCTCATTCAACAATGAGGAGGCAACTTTAATGTACTGCAGAGGATCTCACTAAAACTTTTAACAAAAAAGGTTCCTCAAACCACAAAACTATATTGGCTTATTAATTATGAGATTTATGAATATGCAAAAAATATATATAATTAAAATATGTTTTATGAAGGGGATTCACAAGAGTTCACAAAGAGAATCAGAAAGGTGGGAGAAAGATAGATTTACATACAGGACTGAAGAAGAAGTCCTGGGAAAACAAGTTCACAGTTCTCCAATGATCAGTGGTAGTGTGGTAATATCCTTCTTCTCTTTCTCTGTTGGAATTCTAATATGTAATTTCTGGAATTGTCTTATCTTTAGAGTGTTAACTATGTAATGGAGAATGTGTTGTGAGCTGTGTTCTAAATCAGAGAAGCGGTTGGAGCTGATCTGATTTAGACGCTTTGCTCTGTGCTCCAGTGGGTCCTAGAACTTAACTTAAAATAAATATCTTCTTTAAACTTCTCTTGCCTCCTCCGCTCTTTACAGGTAGCTCGTTTTCTTCTCAAAAAAATTACTATCCAGCATCACACATGTCTCATTGAGAGACTAGAAAGTGTCCTCAGTGTTACAGGGCATCGATACGCAGAATTTACTAAACAGTACAGAAGATAACGCAACTAGCAGGACATACATTTTGCCAACTGCTCTTGGAAACATCCTCCGACATTTAGCATAAAAGAAATAATCATAAGCGAGACACTTCAGTTAGTACAAATATCATTTTAACCCAATGAGTTCTAGATTTGGCAGTGCAGTCATTTTGCTTAAGCAATGAATTTTTTGTAAGTATTTCTGGGGGGAAAAAATGACAGCTTGATTTTTTATGTAAAAAAGTAAATAAACAATTTCGTGTTCCCAGCTCCACAACTATTATAAGAAAAGCTTTGTCCACAGAGTATAAAAATAATTTTCTTCAAGAGACACCACATTATGCTTCACTCATGGATTGTCACTTCGGTTTCATCAAGAGAACGCTCTTGCTTTGGGGACAGACATAATTAGCTCAAAAGATTAAAGCTAACTGCAGTCAGATCATCAGATACAGGTTTTACCTTTTTTAAAAAAAAAAAAAAAAAGACTTCCAAAGACCCTTTCATAAGAGCATATTCTCAAAATGATATCCACAATATTTCTGGGGACTGGAATTATAATTGCGCGGTTGTGATTTTTTTTTCTAACTGCATGTGCATGACACCAGCAATCTCTTACTGAGGACTCTGGCCGCAATCGGCTATAAAACAACTTACCGAAGTTGTTTTGTTTATCTATAAAAGGTACTCTAAACATCCAAAGTTGGCAGTAAGAGCTCCAAATGTTTTTACAAGGAAATTAAAGAAAACATTTTTCCCTTGGTATAAAAAAATACCTCTTTGTAAAGAAAAAAACCTCAGAAACTGGAGTTCTTGACTATGTTACAAAAAGTAGAACATAAAATCTACTGAATATATTTATGTGACCCCCGTCTTTAAAACGACAGTTCAAACATGGAGAGGCCCTAGATGCTTTAGCGGAAAACAATTCAGTATACAGAGCTCTGCCTAAAAGATGTGAACACCAGTAAAAGACCATAAGTAAAGGTCACCCATTTACTAGAATCCTCTACTTTAAACCCAAAGTTAGCTCCCAGAGTTTGCAGCATTACAGCGAGATTCTAAAATATCAACATGCATTCAAATGGTCCACAATATGACTAACAGATAGGTCTTAAAGAGAGCCCCACACATTACACTTCACATCAAATATGAAATTTGGAGAGAATTCCATGTGAAAACAAATGAGACTGCTTGCTACACTTCCTTCTTCTTTAGTATCAGCGGGCCCACGTTGTCCCCTGTGGATTCATTGTGCTTGTTGTGTGACCCATCACAGACTGGGAACTGCAAAAGAAAAGAAAACTGGTTTGAAAGGCAACACAGTCGTATTCTTAATTCTACCTGGCTCACCCTATGTTCTGAGAAGAGACCATATTTAGCACAATTACCCTCTAAATATCCCCCAGGCATCAACACATTTACCTCAATGATCTTGAAAATACTCAATGGATCCTTGTAATTATGGCCATACTGACGGTTAGTAAGCAAAGGATAAAAGAAGGACAAGGGAAGGAGTCCTCGTTCCTGGCATATTTAGGTCAGCACATGCCTACAAAACATTTATTTCTGATGTGCTGGTCACCGGCAATTATTTTTACAAGCACTATTTGTGCTAAGCCCATATGCAATTATAAATGGTTTTCTTCTCGTGACATGGAGTCTGGGAGACTGGGAGGACAGATATGTCAATTTGGTTATACTGTACTCTGGTGGCAATATGTGAATGTCTGTTTTTAAAAAACATGCTTCAAATAACATGTTTTATTGGCCCACATTTATTTTCAAAGGCATGACAAAGATATTTTCTGTACTCAGCATCCGACGAGGATTTTAGTGTGCACCAATATCAAATGGTCACATTTTCATACACAGATTCTAGATTGGCAGTGGCTCATGGTAAAGACAAGATCAACTTCCTAGATAATTATAATATAGGTAGTATCCATTACTGAAAAGTGTCTGAATGATCAATCTGGACCAAGTATCACATAGATGATTCCAAACAAATACGCTCATATTAATAAGACAGAGCTGGAGGTACCAGAGATCTACACTATGAAGGTTTGGAGTTCACAATGTGTAAATTCTCTATTTTGTATTTTATTTTGGCCTTTTGTGAATACAACATCATTTCAAATAACACTGAATCAAACACAAGCATGTACAACCCATGACATTGAGCGCATACAATATACACCAGTGCACGGTATCGCAAATACAAGCAACTGTTCTTTGTTGATCGAGGGCTCAGTCACCCGTGGTTATTGCAGGATAGTTTGCTTCATTAAAAGTTAGCAAAAATCCTGAGAGGGGGCTCAGAAGTCCTCGGCCTAGACAGCAACAGCAATCCTTCAGCATTAACGACAACTGTTCTCCAAAGTATACGACATCCTCCAACCACTGCTGTAGTTTCGAGCCTTTCTACCATCCCAGCTCTGGGCCACTTTTCTCTTTACCAAGAGCAAAGCGATCAGCACCAGCCTTCCATTCTGCATTTTTAGATAACCTGCAAGACCCAACAAACAGAGTTGTGGCGTGCATCTCATCGGTTCCAGCACAATATCAGATAACCTGCTCCCAGAAGTTGTCCACAGGGCCACGCCAAATAGATAACATCTGCATCCTGCGTTTTACATCTAGTACAATAAGCCACATCTCTCAACTCATACCTCTGCAACTGCTCGGGTGTATAATACAACTGTTGTAGAAACTTAAAATGAATAATACGCATATAACAGTTAGGGGTCAATAGCCCTGTTAAAAAACAACAACAGTCCCAATCCTCAGTAAGCGGTGCGTCTAATACCATATTCCATCTCTCCATAGCCTTGCTGTGTCGCGGTGCAGTGTCAGCTTGAATTGAGGTATAGAGTCTAGTGACCAACTTCATACAGGAGGGACCTGCCAGCATGGCTAGCAATGGTTTCAAGGTTATCGGTTCGGCAAGGTGCCGTGCATTAAGTGCTTTTGTTGCGGGGATTCTGCACATACACAGAACTATGTGGAGGAAAACAGGACCTCATGTGTAGGGGCTTAGCCTTCCTACCGCCTCAGTACCCAAAATCCCAGAACCGACTAGCTATAGTGTCTTATTCGTTCTCCTACATAATCTTGAAGCTAGAAATGATTAGACAACCCAGAACACAACACTCCCGACTCTCTCAGAAAACATGGTAACAAGACGTACCATTTCGCTCACTCACTCGTACCTGGTCCACAATAAGAATAAAAAGAGTCACTGTTAAAGTTCAAAATGTTTATTTTAACTATAGTGCTCTATAATGCATTATGCAAGCCACTACCAGCAGCGAAAAGCATAAACCTAAAACAGCAATGTAGCAAGTCCATAGGCTATGAAAGGGGATGTCATCGTATACAGACAGTGGATAAAGGACTATAAGGCCTAATCACCCTCACCTTGGAAAGAAGAAGTTTTATTATATAAAAGAAGATCTCGGGGCTTTGTCAGCAGACCCCATACCTTAGTACCTAGATTGTAGTTTTTACATCATGGGTACAGCATAGCTCTTCTCCCCGGAAAGATCCCTCTCCAAGTGTGTGTTAAACCAACATGCAATCCCATAATATCAAAGCACGGGTTACCAGCAGCCGCAGCTATGTAGTATGTTTTGTCTAAGTGCTGACCAGAACAGAATAACAATGGGCATTGTTTATCGACCTTGCACTCTGTGTTCAGACTAAACTCCAGGAACAGGCAGAGAACACGTAAAACAGACCGTTCTCTTGTGTAAAGCACAAACTAAGTCTTGCATAATAAAGGCATGTAGTAACGTGCGCAAAAGCAGCATCATGGCAGCAGAGCTCATGCTATCTTACCAATGACGACAATGTCCCCAACTGCCATACAACACTTTAAGGGCCTCCCTCAGTATGTCATATGTAAATACTATCAACTGAGAGCTGGGTTTGTGTGCCTGTATATCCTCCAGTGTAATAAAAGTGCCTTCAGGGTATGCATCACCCATCGTAACAATTCCTATTCTTGCCAGGATTGAGATCGCCTTGTGCTCACACGCCACATGCGGTTGTCGTGCCAGAGGTGGGCTGGAGCGTATATTGCAAGTTTCCCTGCATGCTCCGCCAGTGAACGCCAAGCCTGCACTGTACAATCTGTTGTGCTCATCTCCCGAAGGGGGCATATTGATTCTTCCTTGTGCAGCATCGCAGTCAGCTGCTCGGGAAATACATCATCCGCCTCCACAGTTACTTGTGGGAGAAAGGGCGGGGGGGGGGGGGGTAGTACCAGTAATGCGCAAAATGTGTCTGTGCACACAAGTAATACATATGTAGATCAGGGGCACCAAAGTCCCCTTGAGAGTATGGCCTTGTAAGGACCTCCCATCTACACCGAGGCGGTTTACCCACCCAGACCATGTGGATTAGGGCAGAGCGCAGTTTTACAAAGAAAGCCTTCGGTAGCCGGATGGGTACATTAGTGAATATAATAATTTCAGAAGGACTGTCATTTTTATGACTGCCACCTTATCCGCCAGCGATAGTTTGATCCACCTGTACACTTGTTCCTCTGTGTGTACTATCGCCCGACCAAAATTCTCCCTCACAACTATCTTAGGATCATTGTGAATCCATACTCCCAGATATTTAACCGGCTCTACTGTCCATTCCAGCAGAAATGCCAAGACAAACGGTCGAGTATTAGATATTAACAGGAAAACAGAAGATTTATCCCAATTTATTCTGAGACCCGAGAGGCGTTCATAGGCGATATACTCCCTTATCAAACCATGCAGTTCCTCTTCAGGGTTGCGGACACACAACACCATGCCATCCGCATAGATATAACAAGAGGACGCTGTCTAAATCCAAATGCTGTGTGCGCACGTTTCTGCCTCACCATGCAAACTAAAGGCTCCATCACAACTGCGAACAGCAATGGGGAGACCAGGCACCCCTGACGCGTTCCTTTAAAATCGATATAAGCTTAGAATGGCAATTATTAACCCGAACTCTGGCAACTGGGGCAGTATACAACAGTTCTATGCATTGAATAAATGCAAACGGCAACCCCATATGCCTCAGTACATCAAACATGAACCTCCATTTGATAGAATCAAAGGCTTTAGCCGCATCAAGCATCACTGCTGCTGCTTTAACATCTGGGTCCATCACAGCGAATAAGGTGCGTAAATTATGTGTGGTGGAGCGAGTCGGACCATAACCCGATTGGTCCGGGAGAACCAACGCTGGTAGCAAGGGACACAACCTGGTAGCTACAATTTTCCCTATAATTTTAGTATCTATATTCAATATTGAGAGCGGGCGATACGATTCGCAGGGATCAGGGTGTTTGGCCGGTTTCAATAAGGTGATAATTAGCGCCTCACATAACATTGGAGGAAGTATTTTATTCTCATATGCTTCGCTATACATGTTGTGAAGGTGAGGAGCCAGCAAGTCTGCATATGCTTTATAAAACTCACTAGGCAGGCCGTGTCTGCCAGCTGCCTTACCAGTGGGAAGCGCCTGTATCACCTCCTTCACCTCATTCATCAATTGTGAATGGTTGCATCAGGTACTCTCTCTGCCCAGGCAACAGCCAAGCAGGTGCTATTTCCTACTTGAAATGCCTGCATCTTTTCTCCAGATGCTTCTTTGCACGCACCATGCAGTTTCGAATAGTAATCCATAAAATGATTAAGAATTTCAGGTGTGCTATGGCATTTCGCGTGGTCTTGGCGCCCTATCTCTGTAATGTACTCCTGCGGTATCAGGGTCCCGATCTTTACCGTCTGAATGTGGCTCGGGCGTCCACCCTCCCCATATGCCCTTGCTATCTAGCAACTGGACAAATGCCTAATTTCTTGGTCTGGGGTTTCAATGTGTTGCGGTGACTACGACTGCTTAACTCCTACCTGCTGACCTTCTTTGTGCTGGTCCCCGTTCCGCCACGGCTTGTGCCACTTGCGCGGAGGGACAGGAAGCACCCGGCGCACCAGCAGCGTCATCAGAGCTGCCCGCCCCCTTCCCTACTAAACCACCACACAGCGCGGACGTGCGCAGCGGCGCGCCAAAGGCAAGCCCGTCTGCGCCCGTCCGTGCCAGGACGCCACCCGCCACCCAAACCCCTGGTCGATTTTTGTGTGGTGTTTAAGTGGTCCTGTATATTAACCATGATTTGTTATAACCGGCAGGAATTGCTCTCATTAAACCAATATAATCCAGTAGTATCCCAGGTAGTTTGTTCTACTGCCACCCCTTTTAGGAATAATTCGGCCAGGATGGCTGTCTCCTCCCTATTGCGTAGGGGCTCGGAGGAATTTAGGCCCGAGAGTCCGCGGGAACTAAGTAATATTAGCACGAATACGGACCTTAAATTAGTCACCGCTCTCTACCTCAATACAAGATCTATCCCTAAACATGCCTTGGAGCTTTGGTGCCTACTGGACAATCAGAAACCTGACATCTGTTTCTTTACGGAAACGTAGCTTCATAATCAGGCTTCCCCTGATATTTCCACGGCATTCCCCAGTAAATACCATCTGATTAGGCTTGATACAGTTGGAAAACGAGGGGGAGGCATCGCAGTAGCCGCAAAGGTCCTCATAGAAATTACTCTAATTGACTCGCTTTCCAACGACACGCTTGAAATTTTGATAATGAACATAAAATACAACATGGCAGTGGTTAGTAGAGCAGCCCTGGTATATAGACCCCCGGGAGGTAAATCTGAATTCGCTAATAATTTGTTGGATATTTTAGCCTCTCATGTGCTGGCCACTGATCATTTTATCTTATTAGGTGACTTTAATCATCATGCGGAGTTATCACATGACTTGGATTCTTTTTTTTTTTTTGAAACTTTTTATTGATTTTTAAAACACAAACAATTTGCAAGGAACAAGGAACAGGAGAAGACATTATGACAGACAACGTTGCACAGTGTGGCGCGAGAGCGGGGAAGGACAAGCATTGAACAGGAGGGTCATTCAAAGAGAGAGTCTCGTGTGGGGGGAGCAGAGGAAACACAAAACATTCTAGTACATAGTATTCAGTGGAGGAACCAGTGGGTCATGGGGATACAGGAGCACTGTCTGGGTCTGGGAGAGGGGGGGTACATATATCACCACAGTAAGAGTTCCATTGAGTCCATATCTTCCCCCATTTACGGGGCGTACCTCGAGAAACGTATACAGTTTTCTCCCTGAACATGCACCAATCCATATTTCGTTTCCAATTCCGAATCCCGGGCGGTCCCTGAGCACCCCACAGTTGCGCAATGTCCCTCTTGGCTATCATGTTTCCCAAGGTTACCCATCGAAGCTGCGACACATTATAGTCGTTCGGTTCCCACACGTTCAGCAAACATCTCCTAGCCTCCGGCATCGATCGCACACCCGTGACCTCACTCATCACCTCATGTACACGGGTCCAGAATCTCACTATCTCAGGGCATTCCCAAATGATATGCAGAAATGTGCCCAGGAGACCGCAGCCACGCCGACATAAGCCATCCACAGAAAAGCCCATGTGTATCAAGCGGGGACCAGTCACGTACACTCTATGCAGGATTTTGAGCTGAACAAATCTAAGGCGCGCGGGGATAGCCACCTCTTTAGGGGAGGAGATCGCCGCCTGCCAATCCTCGTCGTCAAGCTCCAGCCCATCACTAGTCCATACCTCTCTGAGACGACACAGGAGATCGGTTCTGGAGTTGATGAGTTTCTTATAAATAAGTGAAATAGGATATTGGACGGACATGTTCCAGATAGTACTATCCTCAAGTGGGGACGCTTCCGGTATCTCAACACCCGGAGGGAAGACCGAGAGTACCGCATGACGGACCTGCGCATAACGAAAGGATTCGCGATCGCCCAAAGCGTACTCAGTTTTCAATTCCTCAAACGTTTTAATTCTCCCTTTGGTCCAAACGTCATTCACTCTACTGATGCCTATCAAATCCCACTTGTCAAACCCTTTCGACTGCCAGAGAGAACCAAGTCTATCAGATGCATACAATGGGGTAGCACGAGTCAGTTTATCAGACCACCCAAGCGCCATGGAGGCGTGCCTCCACACTTGAACAGCCGTCCTAGTGGGGCCCGAAACAGTTCGAGGGGTGAGTCTGGAATAAAGGGCTCTATTATAATCACCCCCTGGCAATAGCCACCTATCCATCTCGAAGGCTGGGTTCGGTGAAGGGCCATACATACAGTGATTTATCGCCCCCAGTTGAGACGAACAATAATAGCGACGGATATCAGGTAAGGCAATTCCCCCGTCATACCACGGGAGCGTCAGTTTAGCAATGGCGATTCGGGATCTACCCCCCCACACCAATTGTCTCTGTAGGGTCTCAATCTCACGAAAATATTTGGCCGGGACTATGTCAAGTGTGTTCTGTAACGCATAGAGGAAGCGGGGAAGCGACATCATCTTGAACAATGCCGCTCTACCCAGGGGAGAGAGAGGAAGTTTCCCCCAAGCAACAACATCTGCCCGAAGGCGCTGAAGAGGGGGCAACAAGTTCCGGTCAAACCGCAGTTCAGGCTTCAAAGTGATGAAAATGCCTAGGTAGCGAAATCCATCTCGCGCAATCGTGATGGGGCACCCACTGGGCAAAAGAGGAACGTCCCCCGACAGGACGTAGATACAGGACTTTGACCAATTAATGATAAGACCCGAATTTTTACGAAAGGACGTCAATACATCAAACAGTACAATGAGGGATTTACGGGGAGACGTGAGATACAGCAAAATATCATCCGCGTAGAGAGATATACGGTCTTCAAACTCCGAGTTCCACCTAATGCCTTTGAGGGACGGCTCCCACCGCAACCAAGCCGCCAGTGGTTCTAAGGCAAGAGCAAACAACAAAGGGGACAGAGGACAGCCCTGTCGCGTTCCCCTGCCCAATACAAAGGGAGCAGAGACCCGACCATTTACCACCACCTGTGCGATGGGATCGGTGTAAAGCAACTTGACCCACTGAACAAAGTCCGGACCGAAAACAAACTTTGCAAGAACCGCCCACAAATACGGCCATTCAATAGTATCAAACGCCATCGTAGCGTCTAAGGACGCCAAGATGGCGGGCTCACGCAGCGTCTCGGCCCGCGCTAAGACGCCGTGCAACCGTCGGAGGTTAAGTGCCGTGTTGCGGTGCGGTATAAAGCCGGACTGATCGGGGTGAACAAGGTCCCCAATGACAGTAGCCAAAAGCATCGCCAACAGTTTGGCCAGGATCTTAGGCTCAGCGTTAATTAACGAAATGGGTCTATAAGAGGCGCAACGATCCCGAGGTTTGCCATCCTTGTGGATGACGACTATAGAGGCCAGTCTCTGGTCCGGCGGGAGGGAGCCCACCTCCAAGGACTTGAGAAACATCGAGCGTAGGTGTGGGGCCAGCGTGTCCGGACGCAGTTTATAAAGCTCAATGGGAAGCCCATTAGGGCCCGATGCCTTGCCGGAGCGGACCGAACGGATGGCAGCGGCGACCTCCTCCACACCAGGCGGCGCCTCCAGAGCATCCCTATCAATGTCAGACAATCGGGGAAGTGCGATATCCCGCAATAGCAAGTGGGAATCCTGCTCAGACCGATCAGACACCGGGGAGTACACCTCACGGAAGTAGTCAGCAAAACATGTAACCCCATCAGCAGGGTCAGTATAACTCTCACCACTCTCCGCAACAATCACAGGAACAACTCGACTTGCATTCTCCCTCTTATCCAACCAAGCAAGCAGCTTCCCAGCTTTATCACCCACGTCATACAGGCGGCCCTGCTGGTCCCTGCCCATTTCCTTAGCCGCGTCCGTAACCAAAGCCCTGTAGTCATATTGTTTCAGCTCCAACAAATGTAGCCCCTCAGCGGTGACCCCAGATTCCAATTTCCCCTCCAAAGCTGTGACCTCTCCCTCGAGGCGAACCACCTCAGCACGGTTAGCCGACCGCACACCACCAATCAGCGAGAGGGCCTGGCCTCGAATGACAGTTTTGTAAGCCTCCCAGATCAAACTTGAGGAGGAAACAGAGCCCACATTCTCAGCAAAATAACAGTCGTGCGTTTTGACTAGCTCAGCCCTGACCCTGGGATCTCGCAAATACCAGGGGTTAATCGGAGCAACACGGCCCGCCGAGCCCTGCCGAGCATCAACAACCAGCCAAAGCGGAGAGTGATCTGAGATACCCCTCGCTAGATGTTTAACTTCCCGTATAATGGAAGCATGGGCAGAAGGCAGTAGGATATGATCCAGCCTCGAGAGACTACCATGAGCACCAGAATGAAAGGTATATTGCAACTGCCCCGGGTGGAGCAGACGCCAGCAATCAGTTAGCCCCAACGTATCCAGAAAGTCGCTCAACCAAGTCTGGGCCTTAGGCAGTTCCCGAGGAGGATGACGGTCACACATCCCCGAGACCACCGCATTAAAATCACCCCCAACCAGGAGCAAACCCTCGGGGAGACCCAGGATAAGTCCAGACAAGTCAGCGAATGTGGTAGCTTGGAGGCCCGGGGGCACGTATACCTTCCCTTCCCAACGCCCAACAATGGCGGCGTATCGTCCCTTATCATCCAGCATAACATCATCAATGGCCAAGGGGAGGGAGGTCCGAACCAAAATGCCCGCCCCTCTGGATCACGAAGTGAAACCCGAGTGCGCTACAAGGCGATAGCCACGCCTGTTCAGGGCATAGCACTTGTTGCCAAGCAAATGTGTCTCCTGCAGTAAAACAACATCAGGAGACAAGCGTTTCAGCAGTTGCAATACCACCCTCCTCTTAATCCCATCCCCCAACCCATTGACGTTCCAACACAGCACCCGTAGTCCCCTACCCCCCATCCCCAAAGTCAAACCCCCCCCCCGCCCCACACCCGAGGCAACTTCAAAAAACAGGAGTAAGTCTGCCCTTCGCATTGCAAATAACAATAAAACTCAAACCAACAACCCCGTATCCCCAACAATACCCAGACAACTTCACCCCCCACCCCGCACCCCTGCTGAAGACCAAAAAGCCCCATAAACTTGCAGTGTGCCTGTCGCCCAACCACCCAACTAGTCTACGAAAAGAAAACCCAGGAGGAGAAAGGATCTACCCACCCCCCACCCGCCCCCATATGGACTAGTACTTGCAGACATGAATGTCACGGCATTAGCACAAATCAAAGTTAACTGAAAGCGAACAGGGGCCAAAGATGACATCTACTCCTGGTCCATCAGGCCACCCTCCGCTCGATCCAATTTGCCAGAGTCCTCAGAACGATCATGATCCGCAGGCAGCGAGTCAAGCCAGTCACTCACGACCCCAGGATGGTCGAAGAAAAAAGTGCGATCATTATGCACCACTCGCAGACGGGCCGGGAAGAGCATGGCATACTTCATAGACCTTTCCCTTAGTCTCTTCTTGACACCTTGAAACCCCAGCCTCTGTTTCTGGACCTGTTGAGTAAAGTCTGGATAGAAGCTGACTGTGGAGTTCTCAAAGGCAATGGGACCCGACTGTCTCGAAGCCTGCAGGATAGCGTCTCTGTCCCGGAAATTGAAGATCCTCGCAATGATGGGACGCGGGTTAGCACCCACTTTAGGCTTGCCACCAGGGACCCTATGGGCACGCTCGACAGTGAAAAAGTTACTGAGACCCTTGGGTGCCAAGTGATTCAGCACCAGGTCTTCCACCAATAGGTCCGTCGAGGCAGCAGTCGACGATTCCGGGACCCCAATAAGGCGAATATTGTTGCGCCTGGCACGGCTTTCAAAATCCTCCAGACGCCCAGAGAAATAGTCATTAGCTTTCCGTAAGTTCCCGACTTCGGCTTGTAAGTCGGAGACGTCAGTGATAAGACTAGAGGTCTTGAGATCCAGGGACTTGACCTTCTCGTTCGTCTTAGCCAGGTCCGTCCTGATCAAATTGACGTCTATCGAAACCGTGTCTAATTTGAGAGTCAAGGCCTCATATTGTTGTCCCAAAGAAGCCTTCATTTCGGAAATGGCACCCATGACATCTCGCAGCGAGAGCTCTTCTTCAATCGAGGAGACCCCCGAAATAGCCGTCGAGGGTTTAGCTGCTGCACCCGGCGATCCCTTAGTAAGGTTGTACCGGTCCATAATGTTCGTTTGCAAAGCACCACCTCGGATGCCAGTTTTGGTCTTGCGTCTCTCACCCTCCGGCTTGGTGGCCATCTTGGATCCCGGACCCCCGAGGGTCGCCTGTTGCCGGGTGAAAATGGTTACCGCAGCAGTATGAGTAGGACCAAGAGGGAGGATGCCGGTGCCAGTCTCAGAACTGGAAGCCACAGTAGATCGGCCCCAGAGACGAAGAGACAGAAAGCAAAAACACCTCGGGCTTGCCGTGCAACTGGCAAAGTGAAGCTGGTCTCTGTACAGGAATCGAAACCGAAAGTGATCGCCAAGCTCAGGTGAAACTAGCAATCCGTTGTTGTTCGCTTACTAGACGGCTGGCCAAGATAGGATAGCCCGGGGCGGCACCATGGAGCAGGCCCAAAAATGTGGCGTTCCGTAGCTCTGGACCCCGAAGGCCAAATAAAGTTCAGAGAACAGATAAAGAATCAGCACATCTTCATCCACAAGCACCCGTCGTCCAAAACAGGATAAAGTACAGGATAGTCGGTGGAGGCGGTGAGGGTCTGGGAGCCCTGTGCTCACGCGACCATCTTGGGCGCGCGCGAAGCTCCTCCTCCATGACTTGGATTCTTGTCATTTAATCTCAACCTTGGAAACCCTGGGATTAACTCAGCGGGTACATGGCCCCACCCATCAAGCCGGTCATTCATAGGATCTAGTATTCTCTAATATGACTGATTTAAATTGTGACCCCCCTTTGCAGATGATCTGGACGGATCATTTTTTAATACATTTTAAATTCCCTATACCATCCAGGCTACGGACTGCTATCCACAAAGACTCCATACTTACCCGACCTTGGCATAAACTGACTCCTGAGGCGTTTCAGATGCATTTTAAGCCTCCGGACAACAGTCTTAATGATGTTGGAACAATGGCCATGCAATTAGAAACGTCTATTAGAAATACGCTTGACGAAATTATTCCGGAAACAAAAGTCAATTTGAAAGAATCGTCTCACCTTGGTTTACCGAGACCCTGAAACGAGAGAAAACGGATTGTAGATTGGCGGAGAGACTATGGTGGAAGTTTAGAACGTCTGAAAACCGCAAGAAGTATAAATTAATTCATTTGGATTATATGAAACATATAAAGGCAGCTAAATCTCTTTATATTACGCAAAGAATAAACAAGGCCTCCCAATCCAGCAAAGAATTGTATAAAATAGTTAGGGAGCTTACCACTGCGCAGGTTGAGCAATCAGAATTTGACCCCTCTTTGGAGTGGGTGAACTCACTGTCCTCTTATTTCCACAGTAAGATCCAACTAATATATTCCTCATTTCCTTCCTCCCCTCAAAAAGTGGTTATAAGTGGGGAAGCTTTTTCCAGTTCTGAGCCCTCCCTTGAAACCACGGATCTTCCATCTATGATAGAATTTGAGCCCACTTCCCCAGCAGAAGTGCTATCGGCACTCAAAAAAATTAAGTCTGGATCTCCTAATGATCCCCTGCTCACCTATAAGTGCAGTGAGCTATTTCCGTTACTGGCTGAGGGTCTGATCAGTATTTTTAATGCTTCCTTTGAGAGTGCCTATTTCCCCAGCAGCTGGAAATTGGCGCAAGTCAGGCCAATTCTTAAAAAGCCCAATAGTGACCCTTCTATTTTGTCAAATTATAGACTAATATCCCTATTACCTTACTTTGACATGGTTCTTGAATATCTGGTCAATAAACGTGTGTCTTCCTACATTGAAACCCATGCACTTCTTGATTCGTCGCAGTCAGGTTTCCGTGCCGCCCATGACACTGAAACCGCTGTAATTGAAATAGTGGAGAACATCCGACTCTCCTTGGATAGGGGTGAATCAGCCATTCTGGTATTATTGGATCTTTCCGCCGCCTTTGACACCATCTCCCACAGCATTTTGAAACACCGGTTGTGGGAGGTTGGTGTCAGAGGCAATGCTTTGGCTTGGTTCACGGACTATCTCAAGGACCGTCATTCTTATATCAGGATGAACTCTCATGTATCCGCCACTATCCCTCTTTCTGTGGGGGTCCCGCAAGGTTCGATCCTTAGTCCCTTATTATTTAACCTTTACCTTTGCCCTCTGGCTCACATTATAAAATCCTATGGCTTCACAACGGTGTCTTACGCAGACGATACTCAGGTACTTATTACCTGCAGATCCAATTCCCATGAAACCTGCACCAGTTTTAAACAATGTATGATCCACATTAAGAATTGGATGAGTGAAACTACAACTCAACTGCAGTAAGACTGAAATCTTACTATTCGGCAAGGCCAAGACCGTCTGGTCCCAGGACTGGTGGCCTAATGATCTAGGGCCTTGTCCTGAGCCTAAAGAAGCCGTAAGAGACCTAGGGATCATGCTCGACGGGGATCTTTCTATGAAGGTACATGTCAATCAGGTTGCCGGGACTTGTTTCGGTATTCTTTGGCAACTGCGTAAAATCTTCAAATGGCTCCCACCTGAAGCCAGAAAGCCCCTGGTTCAGGGACTGATTGTCAGTAGGCTTGATTATGGAAATGCCATGTTCGCTTCCATAAATGAGAATCTGCTGACTAAATTACAGACCATTCAGAACGCGGCGGCAAAATTAGTGCTGGGTCTGCCTCCCAGGTCTGCCTCTAAACCTACTCTTAAAAAACTGCACTGGCTACCTGTGCGCCAAAGATGCCATTTTAAAATCTTGAGTTTAACCCATAAACTCCTTCACGGCATTGGCCCGTCTTACTTAATAAAAAAATTAGCATGATATACCCCGTCCAGAGCTCTTCGCTCTAGCTCTAAGTTCCTGCTGTCTCAGCCTAGAGTTCGGACGTCTAGGAATGGATGCCGATCCTTCTCATATGTTGCCCCCCAACTATGGAATAAGTTACCCACTTACCTCCTATCCCTCTCCAATCATTTGGAGTTTCGAAGGGGTTTAAAGACGTGGCTCTTTCCCAAATAAAGTCTCCCTGTGATGTGTCTCCACTTTGGCAGGTCAATGCCTTTCTTCTGCAAAGCGCCTTGAGACCTCTTTTGGTGATAGGTGCGCTATATAAAAGCATTTGACAATTGACAATTGACAATATATTCAGTGACCAGTTCCCTAATTTCAGCCAAGGTTTCCAGTTTGTGAGTGAAGACATACTCTTTTTCCAACTTTGTTAAGGATTTCTCTAACATGTGCATCCGGGAAAGCAGATCCTTAAGCATGCCTGCCTGCAGCCCAATACATGTCCCCCTAATAATGACCTTGAACGCCTCCCACAGTGTGCCTGCCACTTCCACTGTGCCTTCTTTTTTTGAGAAAAAATAACTCAATGGCCTGCCTCACCCCTTCCCCAGCAGTGATGTCGGCTGGAGACGCCACTGAAAAGCACAACCATTACCATAGGGAAGTGATCCGAGAGAGTGCGCGGCAAATGCATCACCCTCTTCACGGCGCTAGCAGCCGATCCAGAGATCAACCAGTAGTCCAATCTGGACCACGATTTATGTACAGAGGAAATGTGGGTGCCCTCACGTGTCATTGGATTTCGTGCCCTCCAGCTATCAATGAGCTTATGGGTGAGCAGATTATCATGTATTACTCGTGCGGCCCATTTTCCCTGCCAGAGAGTAGTTGCACTGTGATCCATGTCAGGGTCAAGGTATGTATTCAGGTCCTCCTCCCCTCCCCCCCGCCCTAGAGTACTACTTCTGGTTGAAGGACAAATAGTTTGCTCTCCAGTCTACGATAAAATTCTGGGTCATCAACGTTGGGGCCGTATGTTGTGATAACCGTAAGGTTCGTGCCACAAAGATTCCCCTGTAGAAGTGTGAACCGGACCAGATTGTCTGATTCTGTATGCGTAAACCTGAAGGGCGTTCCCCTTTTCACTAAAATCATGACCCCTCTGGCATAGGATGAGTATGATGATGCCGCCTTTACCCCTGCCCATTTTCCACCCACTCTACCCTCTCCGACTCTTGTGATGTGTGTCTCTTGTAAAAAAGCCAGTTGCATCTGCTGTCTGTCTAAATATGCCAAAACCTGGATAATTTTCTCGGGATTATTCAACCCCTTAACATTCCATGTCGTAAACCTAATCTCACCTGCCATTTATACAGTGAATCCTGATCTTGTGTGTTAGTCATCTCTTGTGTCTCATCTAATTGTATCTGCATAACCAATGTGTCTCTCTGCCAGCGATGGATCATGCTTGAACATACAAACAACAACTCAAAACCCACGAAGTTTTTTCTTGATAGGTGCAAACTCTCCGGGCTGCTTGCAACGCCACAGTGAAATCCAGGAAAAAGGACACCACGTTCCCTTGATAGCCAGTGTTCTGCTTCTCCCTTGCCAGTCGTAGAACAGCCTCCAGATCCCGGTAATTCAAAAGTCTGGCTATGATAGGCCACGGCGGGCGCCTGGAGGTGGTTTGGGGGCCAATTATCTATTCGCCCTCTCAATAATGAGAACCTGCGAAAGATTCTCTGCACCAAACATATCCTTGAGCATTCCTTCTATGTAGTCTTCGAAGGCGGCCTGTGTTAGTGCTTTCTGGGACCCCCAGTTAAGCGCGCTCCCTGTTTGGCCAGTTTGGCAAACATACTGTCCATCCTAAGAGTGAGGATATCTATTTTCCCATTTATGGCCTGAAGACTCTGCTGCATCGCCAGCACGGTGTATTCCAATGTTGATGTACTCGATTGCCCCACCTCTTGTTCAGTGTCTGAATGTGCCACAGCGGGTCGCATTGAACGTCGAGATTCGAAGGACATTTTGGGCTGTTTATCCGTTTTTCCCCATCTTTGCCGTTTCTGTGCCACCACCCAGCTACTGAAGAAATAGGCGCACCACGTGTTTCCAGCTCTCATCTCATGGTCATAATGTCCGCATGCGGGTCCACCATCAACTGCATCCAGGGATGTCTATACGTGGGGCCTTGCTTTATTGAGCACCAGTGGGTATACGTACATATGGTGCACCTCAGCATGCACCAGGCCCCAGGGTGTTATTGTTCCCCTCCGCTAGCCACGCCACACTTCACCAGCACCATCAAAGGGGGGTGGCTCATTCTGTTATGATCTGTGGGCCCCACTGGTATGTGCAACGCCTGCTGCCGCCCCCCGCTCCAAACAGCCGCCCCTCACCAACAGCAGAACTGCGGCTGCGGGCCACCCCTTCACGGATCATCCTGCACACTTGACACCAAAGTGCTTTTCAGGAGAACCACCACGGCAACACGCTGCACACACCGATGTCGGTCCCGGTACTTCCTCCTACCGTTCCTGGTATGGGCCACTAGCAAAAGGGCACAACCATTGCGATCTTCGCTTCCATCGGGGCCCGGCTCTCGTCCTGTGCCGCCATCTTGCTGTGATGCAGGCCTCAGTTTCGCAAGTCCCGATCACCGGAACACCTGCAGGTGACTGTCATTAGCGGTTTAAAGTGGCCCCTTGTACTTTCTCTTATATTCCGCTACAGATCGCCGTAATTTTTTCCAGCAGATGGGGACCCATCCCGCCGATAATTGTAGGATTCTTTATTACGGCCGGCAGAGCAGCACTACAGTGCAGCCATCTTGCAGTGGGCTCTGTAGCGTCCCCCCTGTAAATGCACTATTGGATACTAGTGCAGCAAGTCTTTCTGTAATTATTAGACCATCCAAATTGAATAAAGAAATTTCAGAGGAAGGCCTTTCATTTCTGACCAGTCTTTTTATGGATCCCAGCTAAAACAATATCTTTACAGGAGCATATAACCTCCAGGTCCAAGACCAAAGAAGACTCTTTGATCCAGTCCCTCACTGGATATCTTGAAGCCTTGGGCAACAAGCAACCAGTCTTTTAAAAAATAAAATGCCCTTTGATGCTGTTGGTTAACAACATTTATACTGAGAGTTTATAAACATCGGTTCTTTACTGTACTGACCACACAAAAGTGACTCTAAAATATCATCAAATAATTATTTTAGTCTAAAAGGAAGTATAGTCCTGTTTCAAACTATGGCAATTTAAGATTTTTGTTTTTATTCTTTTATTAGCGAGACATAGGGAAGAGAAACAAAGCTTGTAAAAGGCAATGGCACAACATTGCGCATCACAGGACACCGAGAAGGGGTCCGTGCAACCTGAACAGCCAGGATTCACTAAGGTCAATAGCGAACATAGGTTGTGGCAGTAATCCTTCAGAGCCTGGTTGGGACATTCTCCCAAGCCACCCGTACAGATCTCCATTCATGTCAGGGGGCAAAGGTGCCATCTCTGTGAAAGGATCATCACACTCCTCTCAGGCATTATCTCTTGCGTTGTTCCATGGACCTCACACTTTGGCAAACTTTTGGGGACATCCCCGAGTTCGGTAGATAGTCTCTTCCGTTCTCATACACCAATCCATGTTTTGTATCCAGCATTTCACCCCCAGAGTCTTCCCACTAACCCGGAGTTGAACAATGTCTCTTTATGCTACCACCAAAGCAACACTGCAAAACAACAGTGCATATTTGGAATGTGTTTGGTCACTCTATAACCTCAATACCACTAACAATGTTGAAAGTTTGTGTTTCCTCTATGGTGCACAACAGTAGTTGCCCATCTCTGGTCCAAAATTATTGGAATATTGGGCATTCCCACAAGGTATGGACCAAATAGCTAGACATATGGCATCCCCGGAAACATTTATCAATTTCCACCCTTCGCATCTTGTATAACCTCATTCTGGTAAAGTACCCCCTGTGCAGGATCTTTGGCAATTCAAGTTTTTACGTAACACAGACATCACTCCCAGACTATTTAGTGAGATAAACCAGACCGGGAATTTAGGTGCTCTTGGTGCTATGTACAGGATGCAGAATTTACTCCCATGACCTTTTTAAAGAGGGTGCTATAGGTTTGCATGTACGCACAGTTTTGGTTAGCCTGTTCGGACAGTTTCCAATGCATAACAGACATTGGCATGGTCACTAGGTTTGGCTTTAATGTGCTGCTCCCACACAGGCACATTGTTCACCAAGCAATCACATGGGTGCAATCTTTTTACTTCTCGTGCGGTGAGTCAGAGCAAGAACAAGAAAATGCATTGTCCTGCTCGGGTGTCATGGAGAATGGCCACACTCTAGAGCATATGTGAAAAGAAATGAAGTATCCAAGAGCTGAGACACTTAGCACAGGTGCCTTAAACAAGATCCATGTGTGTACTGCTAAACTGTGGAGTACTTTCAACTAGGACTCCAGAGAATTGCACGGAGATAAATTAAATAGCAGTCATGCAGCTGCGCTTTCCACAATGTAGATGTGATGCATAAGATATTTAGATAACCCAAGTCATACTACATTCCTATAATCCACACCGGAGGAAGATAAAAGCTTGGCTGCTTCCTTATACCCTCACATCCGAGGAAAGGAAAATGTACATTAAGCCTTTGTGGACATGTGAGCTGAGAGAAAAATGTATTTTGATAGTAACACCCAGATTTTGCATCATTGTAGGGAAATGAAGTCAAGGGTCCATGGCATGTTCTAGGAACTGTGCTGCTATGGATTTACAAACTGATCAGAGTACAACCTCTTCAGCACTTGACTCTCAGGGGTTGTCTTGGTGAGCAGTCAACAGGCTTCTCAGGGAGGTAGTGTGAAGGTGTGTGAGCTCTGCACTCAACAAATACAAATTAGTGGAAAATAATGATTTTCCACCCCAGTGCTTTTCTTAAAAAAAGATGCAACTTAGTATCCTGGGTATTTGAGGCTGTCAGAGCAGTTTCCCGCAAATGGCCCCAGTCCCCTTCCCCCATATTTATTGTCCATGTTTTTCACTCCACATGTCAAAGTCAATCATGATCAGGCTCAGATGCAGATTACACCTCCACTCTCTCAAAAGGATGTTTCTCAGTCTGTGTTGTGTTCTGCGTACCGACCAGCTCCTCTTCCGCTTGCCCGTTTCTGAGAGAGCATGAGCTTGCCGTAATTGTCAGAGCTTCTTTGGGCGGTCAAGTCTCTGATGAGGCAGATACTCAGTCTGCATCCTCCGGTGATTGGAGCGTCTCCTTGCAGACAGGGACAGGTCTCCAGGGAACCTTGACTCACATGCAGGATGGGAAAGCAGGTGGTCAAGGATCAGAGCAGCCCAGGCCATCTTGGTCAGGGATGGTGTGGGTACACTGAGGCCGGTCTTTGGATGGTGCAGCCACGCACAGGCTTGTCTTGGTCAGATGGAAAGTCCTAGCACAAGCCTCATTGCCAATACAGCTTAGGACCTTGCTCCGGTTCCGTTTTTGGGTGCAGCAGCTGAGATCACGCCGTCATTTCACTTCCAGCACAGCAGCTCAGATCATGCCACAAGAACCATAGCCTAGACTGAGCTCTGCCGATCGTCGGTTGAACTGCACAGTTCCCACAAGGAAATGGAAGAGCAGAGACTGCTGCGCACTGACACTGGGGCATGCAGATCACTCTCCGCAGTATTCCTTTTCTGGAAGACGCTACCACAAAGGGATCACGCTTCACCTTGCTCTTCCTAGACAGTCACTTCTCTTTGCTGGGTTAGCAGCCTCCTTCCCTCCCTCAGCAGGCAGGCTGGTTTCTAAGTGCATCAGAACAGGTGAACAGCTCTTACAGCACGGGGTAGACTCCGGTGATGTCCTCTCACCTCTGAGAAGCTGGCTATTAGGCAGATGACAGCTCTGGTTGCACAGCAGAGCATTTACTTTCTTTATCATAGAGAACTTTAAACTGGAACAACAAGTGGTTCAGTAGAACACATTGATAATGTAAAAACAGACAGGAAACACAGATCCAGTATATTCACTTTCAGGACTGGTCTGAAATGGTTCTCATTTCAAGTGTCTTTTCGAGGCAGCACTCCAGACAGAGCACCCACCACAGAGGCACCATGAGGTCAGAGGTTTCTGTACCTGGCTGTCATCGGCCAAAGTGAATAGTGTGATATGAGAAAGGATAAAAGGTTGAACTTCACATAAGGGGTCCCCTTCACGTTGTACAAAAGAGTGTTATCCCACCATTCACCAGCTACCAAATGGCAGTGTTTAGGAAGACTCTTTGCTCTGCAAATAGAAGAAGAATTTCTAAAGGAGGCTAGTTGTCTCTTCCTTCACTTCCAGTGGCGGCTTCTATTTAATGTTGGGGGGGGGGGGGGCCCTCTTGTCCATTTCTAGCACACCAGGGCAGGAAGCAGGATCAGGTAGCACCCAGGCTTCCAGGCTCCCCTAAGCCAATCACAATACTGCAATGCAGTGTTGTGATTGGTCTGAGCACAGTGGTTCAGCGCTCAGACGGGAGCCTGGGCATGTTCTTCATCCATGATGTAATGCAGCCAGGGAGGACACCCATGCAAAGTGCGCTTGACGGTTTAGAAAGCCAGCCAAACCGTCATGCGTACCTAAGAGAGTGCAAACCACGCCTCCTCCTGCTCCTCTGTGAGAGCCTAGCCCGCTCCTACTCAGCTGAGCAACAACGAAAAAATAAAATGTTAATAACAATGAGTTATTTTATTTTCCACCTGTTCAGTGGGGCTATGCTACTCCACCTTATTGGAGGAGCCTCCCCAGCTCACTTCAGTGCAGACATCTTCTCCCTCCAGCATTAAAAAATGTCAGATATACACTTCCACATTTAGGAAATCAACTTCACCTACATCGTGAGTAGCAAGTCCAGCTTGGTTTGCAGGCCCCCATCTCACTCTCTCACAGACACACACATACGTACACGCTGTCAGTCAGTCAGGGGAGAGGACCACTACGCTGTACACCATGTAAGAAACATTCATATCCCAACAGGGGGTCTTTCACTTCTGGAATCCAGCACCTCTGTGCCACTGACCATCAAACTAGGGATCAAATACACATGTTAGAATTGGACTCTCAGGGTAAAGAGGCAGAGCAGTACAAGGCTGAGTATGGGAGATAGTGTGGAACTCTGAACTCAGCAATGCACAAAAACAAGATTTAATACATACATGTCAGACAATCTGCTAAACTCTATGCACTGCCTATTACAAACATTTACATGATTTGATATGGAATTATAAATTGCAACTGCTCCTAAAGGGGCCTTTCGGACAAGCAGGGTGCACTCATACCTGAAAGAAATGACAAAGGGGGCAACTAACTCCCTCTAACCTTAACAACCAGCAATGTTCGTATGTACGCCTTTTGCAACACACAAGGCTTTTCATAATAACAAGGTTAATCCTACAGGCTTTGTCCTCTTCAAATTGGAACATGAAATATCTACTGCCTTTGGCAGTAGGTATTAACATAAACATGACCGGGTGGTCTCAGACCGTGGAATCCATGAAACATCATAGGCAGAAACAAAGTATACAGTGATGTGAACATTCAGAATCCCTCTGGATGCATCAACCAATTACTCAGACTCGCCTAAAATGGGGCATGTGCATTAAAACCTTCCTAACTCATTTGCCAAAGTTCATTATTTTAAACCCCTTTCTACTGTATTTTCCAGATAGCTCAAAATCTAAAGCCTCCTTCCCTAAACTCTGTCATGGAGTTCAAAATGAAAACCCCTTCCTATGGTAGTTCTTAATGTAAAATGTCTTCCTATTTTATTTGCTAGAGTTCACAGTTTGAATCCCATTCCTGTAGTATATGTCAGAGAGTTCATAATGTGAAACCAATCTACAGTACTGGTCACCAGGGTTATACAATGCAAAACCACTTCCTTCTGTATTTGATAGGGGGTCTACTGTAATGTCCCTAGCAGTTATGATGAAAAGAACAGCTTCTTTTGCAGATTAAAACAACAATGCAATCAGAAATAAAGGACCCCCTGCATCAATAGGGCACCGGGACAAGAAAAATGCAACATATCAAAGAATACACCCTCGTCTTCCCCTCATCTACTTCTATATCTTTGACAGTTGAAGTAAATGAGGGGAGGACAGGGTTTGTTTTCTTTAATAAAACAACTAGTTGTCAATGAAATGCCTGTACCGGAGATCAACATGTGGGTTCAGTCAAAGCCCTGTTTTAGTACTGTGTATTAACACTTTTGTCTGGTGATCACTTAAGCTCATTCAGTCAGATGCACTGCCAAGCCAGACCAAGACAAACACTGAAATTCCATTCCAAAAGGGTTTGTCAGAATGGGTATTTAACACTAAAAGCCTTGATTACCACGTAGGTTGAGTATAACAAAATATTTGCTTACAGGGTGTAACACAGTGTAATAACAAGTCACCCTTAAAGGTCTTCAACATGTGCATTTCACAATAAACAAGGTATACTGCCTTGTTCATAAAACTTTCTGATGTGTATACATCAGCATAATGGAATCTGAGACAAGTTTTTCTAGTGAACCAATCAGGCCTACAGCCTTCATCATTGGCATGTCACCATATTCAGCTCAGGTCCACTGTATTGAGCAAAAGCTTTCACGCAAGAAAGCCATTAGGCATATAGGGCCACATGAATGTACCTTTTTTAAGGTCACAAACTGCCTGATTCTGCGAATCGGGCCGTTTGCGACCAGAAAAAAGGCTTCCCCCAATGTACCAAACCCTATTTTACGATTCGGTAACCTATTACGAAATCGCAAAATGGGTTAGCAATTCGCTATTAGGAAGGGGCATGTTTAGAGCGTCCCTTCCTAATACTGAAACGCATTGGTATGTAGGAATGTTCTGTGACCGAAGTGCGGTCATAAAACATTCACATTTTACCACCTACTTCCGGACTGATTCTCCTACCCTTATAGAGCTGCGCAGGGAAAGAACGAGACCAGGGCCTACCCCGGGCCCATGAAAGAAATGCGCGCGAAGGGAGGCATAAGAGGGCCTACCTGCTGAGAGAGACCCACTCGATACCCGGCCCACACAAACCCTGGGCATCGTCAGCAACCTGCGTTGGAGCTCCCTGAGAACCTCCCCCTGATAGATTCTTGATGGTCCTGCCAGGAGTAGGCTGAGGCCTGAAGACAGTGCACTGCAGGCACCTCTGTAAGTGGCCGGGGGCCCACATTGACAGCAGAGAGGGCCTACTTCTCCCCCACATGTCAAGAAGCTTGGTGCGGTGGTGGATCCGGGGGCCGGTCTGAGACACACATCAACACAGTAAGAGGAAACGCAGGCCATCCACCATCCCCATGCAAAGGCACACAGCAACACCCTACCACCACTGCAAAGCAAGTGGATACCATGCAAAATCACCCCCCCCCCCCGTCCTCATTGGTCGGTTGTCCAGTCCCCTGCCTTGTAGGCTGCCACCACAATACTAAGCCCCTTTCCGGTGCCCTAGAAACAGATCAGAGGTCAAAGGAGAGTTCCACGACACCACATATCACAAAATGGAACCAACAGAGATGGGCAACACACAACAGGGTAAACCTGAAAGCTCAACTAAAACGATTGCAGCGAATTACATACCACCTACTAAGGTGGCTGCAACACCGGATAAGCTAGACCTCATACTGCAGGAAATCCAGAATGAGGCGCGCAATTGAGAAATAAATAGGGACATTACCTACAGACTTTACACTACTAAAAGCTGATCATAATAAGTTAGCAGACACTGTGAAAAATAACAAGATCCTAATAGAAATCGCACCACGGCTCAAAGAACACACAGACCAAATACCTCAACTACAACGTCATGTGTCCATTCTGCAAGATAGAGTGGAGGATGCAGAAGGACGCTCAAGAAGAAACAATGTCGGTATTGTAGGCCTGCCAGAACAATGTGAATGACTCAATGTAACACCATTTGTGGAAAAATGGCTACAAGATGTGGTGGCCCCAGAAGGATTGACAGACCTTTTCTGTGTAGAAAGAGCGCACAGAGTGCCTACGAGGAAAACGATTCCGCCGAGACTTGGGATAGCTCAGATACTCAACTACAAGGACCATGATACACTGCTCCGTAATGCAAGAGAAAAATCCCCTTTATTATATGAAAATCAGCGGATCTCCCTGTACCCGGACTTCACAATACTGGTCCAGCGCCAAAGGGCTTCCTACCAATCAGTAAAAACAAAACTCAGAACCTTGAATCTTAAATCTGCCTATTGTGCCCAGCCCGCTTCAAAATCATGCATGAGCAAAAGTCATATTTTTTTGATTACCCTCAACCAATGTATACCTAGGTTGAAGAGACATTCCCATCCTGTAACCCTGAGAGACAAACACAAGGTACTTCCCAGTACTCACAAAAAGCGCTAGCAATAAAAGCTCGCAGCGGCAAACCAACCAGGAAAAAACTAGGCAAAAGCCCATCACCTGAACAAGTACACGATCGCCGAAAGTCAGCTTTATTTACAGCAGCGGAAGCTTGTTTCCGGTCCAGGGAAGGCATGGCTTGGCAGTTCGGGCTCGACTGTTCCCATGAGGCACAGGGTCAGACTGATTTGTATATAGCCATGTCTGAACTGGGGTGGCAGAGTGGGCTAAAGAACGGTGATGGATCAAACCCAGATCTTTTGACTGGGTGTGAGTGTTTGATTGGTTCAGATGCTCCGTCCATCACCACCCCCTTTTGTACCGCTTATTTACAGCAGCAACATTCACAGAACAGGACCCCTCCTCTTCAGCTGAGTCTTCAGAGGACACTACCATGCACTCGGAATCTGAAAATAGATAACTCTATTTCCCTCTATTACACCACAACTGGTGAACGATTACTTTGGATAAAACAACAAATGTGGCACTCCACAGAAGATGATCCAGGTCTCATCAATATAGTAAATATGTATTAGTGTTGTACCCACCTCGCACTACAATCCTTTTTCAACTAATGAAATGGCTTAGGTCCTGCTTGGTATTACCACAATACTAGTACCCAAGATCACATGTTACCTATAAGGCTCAGCAACCATGTTCCCCAATGTGAATGCAAGATGGCCACAGTTGAAACGGTTACCTTTATGTTTCTTTCTTTGGTCCGACAGTTACATTGTTTGACTCAGTACTGGTTTATAAGGGGGTAATTTGTATGCTTGGCTTACCACTCAGACTCCCTTCTCTGATTGTACATCCACGAGACGTAGCAAGAAACCTAGCAACACCTATAAACACATGGCTACTTTAGAGAAATATAATATAATTACTTGGAATGTTCGGGGACTGGGCTCAGTACACAAGCGACAGAGTATATGCTCAACCGAATAGGAGAAAAGCACAGATAGTCTTTCTCCAAGAGACACACCTCACCAACTCTGAAGGGGCCAAATTGCAGGAAATGGAGAGGCCAAGTCTTCAACACATCATACTCCGCATTTGCGCGTGGGCCGCTATATGGATTAAAAATGGCACACCCTTTGTAATCTTGGAACAGCGTATAGACACTAATGGCACATATGTCCTTATAGACTGCACATTAGATGGGATACATGTGGTTCTAGGTAGCATATAGCCACATATTATGATCAGAACAAGTTTTTAGAAAACCTAAATACAACACTGGCGGAATGGGCAGGATACCCTTGGATACTTGGGGTGTGGGGGGGGGGGGGACGACTACAATGCAGTACTAGACATTAACCTAGACCGTTCACATCCCCTGCTACAAGGAGCGGCAACCATCAGGCAGGCCAAAGCCCTTCGGAATTGGGCCCAAGGTTAGTCTCTATCGGATGCTTGGTGCATTAAAAACAAAGGCCTCCGTGAATACTCATATTACTCCCTGTCACACGTTACACACGAGACTCGATTAGATGTTCTGCTCCACTAACCTCATCACCCAAGTCATGCATACTACTTACCTGTGGAAGACGCTATCGGATCACAACCCTTTGGAACTCGCCTTGTCCTGGGGGAAGACCTCTACACCTGTCTCTACCTGGAGACTCCGACTCCAGCTGCTGGAGGATGCAGTTTCCGAAGCACTATGACTGACACTATTAATAACTACTTCACTGAAAACGCAAACACTACCCCCTCACATCTAACAGAATGGGAAGCATTCAAGACAGTAGTTCGGGGAACAACTATTAGTGCAACTGTCGGAGTGCAACAGACCATACACAAGGACTTAAAAGAAGTGGAAAACAAGCTAAGGAAACTAGAACAGGAAGCATTAAAGGATCCTAATAGTGCAGCAAATCTACAAGAAGCACACATAACTTATGCTGAATTGCTAGAACACCTCCGCATAATAGATTACCAATCCTCTACATAACAACTTCACGCTGAAGCCGACAAAGTTGGCACTCTCCGAGCACAAATACTACGTGATGCCCTGCATTCCACCCAGTACATGAAGTTACCACAATAGATGGTGCGACAGTTAATACACAGAACGAAATAAACACCGTCTTTCTGGACTATTATAAGATGCTATATGAGGCCCCCATAGCAGTAGGTGAACACACAACAGAAGTATTCCTGAGAGACCTCAACTGCCTACAACTGTCCCTGATGGATTAAAAAGAATAGACAGGCCCAATCACCGAAACTGATGTCAAAGACGCTATAAGAGAACTCCTGCCCAACAAAAGACCAGGGCTGGACGGCCTCCCAGACAAATTTTACGATACCTTCTCGAACCAATTAGTCACCCAGTTAGAACGCTTCAACCAAACTGCATTCTAAATGGGCGGTCTCCTACTACAATGAAAGCACTAGTTGCCTCCCTCTCTAAACCTGGCAGGGACCCTAAAGATATCTCAGAATACCACCCAATATCACTTGCAAACACTGAATTTAAGATCCTAAGCAAGATCCTGGCCTGTTGATTACTTCCCTTCTTGCCACAACTCATACAGACAGACCAATGTGGCTTTGTGTCTGGTCATAGTACCTATCTAAATGCAAGGCATCTCTACCATGTAATGGACGCAATCCCTGCTGAGCTTACAGGAGCAGAGTGCATCTCCCTAGACCTGCACCAAGCCTTTGATACTCTCAGCTGGGAAAATATGCTAGCGGTACTCAGCAAGTTTGGCATTGCCTGCGAATACCTGCGTTGGGTTTAACTACTATATAAGCTGCCAACCGTGAGAGCCCGTACAGGCACACATATATCACAGCCCTATCCAGTGTGCAGAGGCACAAGACAAGGTTGCCAATTATCTCCACTATTATCTGTGTTAGTGTAACAGCCTGAGGTCTTCACAGTTACAGGGAAATAGACAAGATTCACGTAACCAGTTATCGACTGCTACCTCTCATTCATTGTACTCTCCATAGAACACCGACACGGAGTTGGAAATACAATCGGGACAATGGCCCTTTAATTCAGACTGGAACTACGACTGGGAGGAGTCACCACAAGACGCAGAGACGTCTTATGCGAGGAACGACGAATCAGGGGTGTGTTTATTCACCCGGAGGGAGCGAGCGGGAGAACGGAGCGGAGTGGAAGGAGGAAGCGAAGTAGAGAAGAGTTTATCAGAGTGCGAGGAGAGGAGGTCATCAGCCGAAGAAAGGGACGTGACGAAGGAGAAGCCAGGAGGCCACCGACACCACGAGCCGCCCAGCCATACACCCGCGGGAGGTGTATGGCTCACACTGGTACGGGATAAACTCAAGGGCTGGGTCAACCGTAAAGGAGCATTTACCGAGTAAACCGGGGTATCCACTATTCCTGGAATCCTTCCCCCCCCCCCCGAGCACTGAACCCTCACGTCGGCAGTAGTTAAGTGTGTGTCACAAGTTGTTTGGTCCCCACACCTTTTTCCCTTAATGCGCTAGACCACGCGAACAAGCAACTGATATCCTGTTGTCTCCCTCTGTTTACATCGAGCGGCAAGACGGAATCCGAAGAGCCAAGACCGCGACGGAAACCCGACAGAGGGCGTAGAACGGAATCAGCAGAATCCGGTATCCGAAAGGCTGCAAGAAGTCGATCACCGAGAGGAACGATATCCACCAGGAAGAAGAGCTCGGACTCTTTGTATATAAAAATAAAACCCAAGAAGACTAAAATTAACGTGTTGCCTATTAATCCCGCGCCCGTAACAGTTAGCACTTGAGCAACTAGTGATAAAGCTCCAACAAGAGACAGCGGAAAAGGGCATCAACATCGGTCAAACAATACACACACTGTCTCTATATGCAGACGATATAGTCCTTTATATCAAAAACCTGCTAGAAGACCTACACCCCATAGCGAATATTTTATAGCATTTTGAACAAATTTCAGGACCTGCTATAAACCAGACTAAATCCTACGCCTTCTGTTTTTTTTAAATAATCAGCAGCCAACAACAATACCATTTGGGCTCTATACCTTCCAGGTTGTGCCCACCACCTTCAAATACCTAGGCATCCAAATATATAGGACATCACAAGATCTATTGGAAGGTAATCTCCAGAAATCAGTTGCCGCCCTCCGTACCCAAGTGATCTTCTGGACATCCCTTCCCCTATAGGTAGCAGGCCGTATAGCATTCTCCAAAATAGTGATGATCCCACGACTACTTTATTTTTTTTCCAACCTCCCAATAGGGATCCCAGCAGCGTATTTTACAGTCCTAAACACTCTACTATCTCAGTTAATATGGGGAAAAAGCCGCAGAAGGGTAGGTCTTTCCAAGCTCCAGTTAAGGACGGACAAAGGGGGAATGGGAGCACTTCACTTTCGAGCATATTGCTTCGCAAACCAATTGCAATGGCTTGCATACTGGCTTGCTGGACGCAACTTACACGAACTACGATGTGCGCCATATGCCTTATCCCAAGGAACTCTACACGCATTACTACTGTCCCAGAGCAAGACACCACCTACAGCTCCACTTTTACTAAAAGTATCCCTTAGCTACTGGAGAGCTCTGCAACACACAAAACGAGTGGCCCCATAAACCCCAAACATCCCACTCCCACAGGATTAGTAACAAAACGTCGTATACACAAATGGGAAAGGGAAGGGGTGACAACAATAGTGGTATTGTTTGCTGACGGAGTGCTGCTAAATCACAAGGACTTTACTCACGAACAAGGAGTTCCAGGATCTTGGTTCCCTCTGCATGCAAATATTACTAGGTTCATCAGAAAAACACTGGTCCCCTACTAACACTGAACCCCCTGCACACGAATGTGTTCACTCCCTAGATCTAAAGGCAATGGTCGCCATCTGATCGATGGCGCTATCGCGGCATACACACACATGCTGCAACGTCTCTTACATGAATAAGGGAGAAATGGGACAGAGACTTAAGAAGGTAACACACGGATAAAGACTGGGATTCTCTATTGGAATACCCCCAAAAAGTTTCACGCAATGCTAAATTTTAATTTATACAGTACATGATAGTACATAGGGTTTACCTCACGCCACATCAACTAAACAAAATGTACCCAGAAACACAGAAAAACTGCCCAAGATGCCAAACCCCAAACGCCACTCTAATGCACATGCTATGGACATGTCCACTCCTTTCCAACTTTTGGGCACAGGCTTCGGACACAATCGAAACAGTGACTGGGAGTACACACTGAAACACAGCAGAAAGCTGTATAGTGGGCCTACACCGTCGTCCCAAGAACCCGACAGTACAGGCGAGATTTGCATACTTGGCCTTACTTATTGCAAAACAATCCATAACCATGAAATGGAAATCAGCCTTGCCACCTAAC
Organism: Lissotriton helveticus; assembly: GCF_964261635.1. Lineage (NCBI taxonomy): Eukaryota > Metazoa > Chordata > Amphibia > Caudata > Salamandridae > Lissotriton > Lissotriton helveticus. Next base: position 1,191,327,117 of record NC_136059.1, read on the forward strand.
ATATTAAACTGGCATGAGGAGGTAATCTGCTGGGGGAAGGCAGAGAGTGCGGTAATACGTAGGGAGGAGTAAAGAGGTCTGAGAAAAACACCAATCTCAATGGAATGGGACATGATGTTGGAAGACTTCAAAGCTACTGACCTTCCGACACAATAACACTTTATATACCACCCATATCCCCTTACCACTCTGGGAATCAGATAATACAGTGCAAACCCGAGTCCGCCCACAGTTATAGACACATAGGCTTCAGAGCTGGCAGACCAGGTACAGACTCCTGATGGATATTAAACTAACTACCGTCTCGTAACTACTAATTTGGTGAGTCAAGCAGGGGTGGGAGGGGGAGTTGTTTTATATATTCTCTTAATCCACAGATACAACATGATGCGCCACGCATGCATTCATCTGCTTTTATGCATACCCAGCGATCACAATGTTTTTTTATGTATATGTAACACCCTAGCATAATCCAGCCGTTGTAATCTTAAGAGTGTAATGATGTCCAAAGAGGTATAAGTGACACATCTTTATGTAATGTATGAATCACAAAATCAATAAAGTTTGTTTTAAAAAAAGGATGAGCCCAAACAACCCTCTTTGACCAATATTCCACTGCATCCAGAGTTTTTAAAAGCCTTGTCACCCAAGTGCTGGCTTTAATAATCCAATTAAAACCTTTTATTTCCACAAATATCTTTAGTCAACCATTCATTATGCAGTTACCCCTTCAGTTTGACCTCAGTGCACAAATGGATAAGGCATGGATTTTACATGTACTATATACATGTTCTCTAATAGAAAATAATGTAAGGCTGAGTGATTTACTTCTAATATACAGTCTAAAAAGTTCAGGGACGTAAAACAGGAAGGCAGTAGGCCACTGAAGAGACAGTAATACGTCCTTGGAGTCACTTGTTTGGGATTTTTCATGAACAATCAATAGTTTTAACAGCACTTTAACACCTCTGAGACATGCATGTTATCGCCAGTAAATTCTAAAATTGTCAAGATATTTAACAAAGGCCCGGTATCCTCAGACCATCCGAAACTATGCTGTCTTCCCTGTTTTTCACACCCATATCAACCTACAAAGCTTACCGTCTTTGAGCGCCAACACCTGCAATAAACTGCTCTAGCGAGATGTAGATCCTCAATGTTTATCTCGTTTACTACTTTTGGATTCTCCTTCTGGATCTTCAGATTAATCAGGCTGTCCTTCTGACCTTTTTTCTTCATCAGAAATGGACGAATTGCAAGATATCCAAGCAGAGCCAAGACACCCAGGAACGGCAATAACCGCAACCATTCTGAAACTGAATAAAGGTAGTTAATTTACATTACATAGAACAAGCAAAACACGCAAGATGGACTGCTTAAACAAATGTTTTCTTAAAGGCCCATTGCAATTCACTTGCTATCTTTGTCCTTGCTATCAAATCTCATGTTATTCAAAGTAGAGATCCATGTAGGTAACTTCTAAATCTAGGTAGGTCTCGTTCGCACACACATAGGCGTGTGCACAAACACACAAAAAAACCTCGATACATTTTCCTGAACGCCCAGTCAAAAGCACACATATTTTATCTGGTAGTGTTTTTACTTTGTGAATCCTGTTGCAACCTAGCTAAAAATAGAACAAGCATTTTCAATGCAATAGGTCTCGCATTTGTCAGAGTTATAGCTATTGGCGCTGTAAATGACAATGTCTTTCACCCATGTGTTTTGGTTTGGAGTGTAGTGGTTGTATGTAGTGTGGAGTAGAATTATGTGGGTTGGATTGCTATTGTTAGTTGTGGAATTCTGTGTGGTGGAATTGAGTGGTGTGGATTTGTGTTGTGGAATTATGTGGTATGGTGTGCAGTGGATTTTTGTGATAGAAATTATGTGGTATTGAGTGTCCTGGAATGAGAAAGTGGGATTGTGCATTATTGAATGCAATTATGTGGAATGGTATTATGTGTTATGGAGTGGTATGTAGTGGTATGTAGTGGAGTTTAATTAAGTGGTGTGCTGTTAAATTTTGTGGCAAGATGATGAATTTGTGGTATGGATTGGATGTATGTATGTATGTGGTGTGTTATGTAATTGTGTTGTTGAGTTGAATTATGTGGTTTCTTGTCAAATTATGATGTGGAGTGGAAATGTGAAGATTTGAATTGTGTGGTGTGGAAGTGTGTGGCGTTGAGTGAAATTATGCTGATTGTATAGGGAAGAGAAGGGGGTGAGCATGTAGATGTGAGGTTAATAAGTGATGAAGATGAGAGGGAAAAGAAAAGGGTGATGGTAGAGAAGTAGAAATGATGCCGATGGCAGAAGGAGGTGCAAAAAAAAAAAAAAGAATAAAGACAGAACTTGTAGGGGACTGGTAGAGCTAAAGGGGGAGAGAGTAGGAGAGGCGAGGGTAACTAACAAAGGTGGGAGATGGCGGAGAGACCTTGCTGGAGATGGATGTGGGACGGTGACCGGAGGAAGATGAGGAGGAAGCGAGGACAGTGGAGCTTGGAGACGGAGAAATAGCTAAAATAAAATGCATTTCTTTTTCTTCCATTGACAAATATCTGTGCTATTTGGAGGCAGCAATCATTGAGTATTAGCCCGTTCGTCATTCTGCAGACACCAAATGTGACATCAAACATCAAACATGATCACAAAGTGTATTAGCTCCGTGTTTGCACAGCACCGCGGCGCAGCTTTAAAAACATGCCCCAGCATTGTGGAAATATCAGTTTGACACTCACACACGACAGCCTTAAGGTTTCAAAATCAAAACCAAGGAAGGACTGCAATAGCACCGCCTACATAAAAGGCAGGTTAGATACTGGCTGCAGGGATCTGTGATACAGAACACTGTGCGGTTCTGTACCACTGCATTTAATCTTGTCCTTGTAAATTCAGGGTATCACTGGTCTGAACTGATATAACCCAGGATATAACTCAACTAATGTTTTTGAGAAAAGACCCTGACAAAAATAAAAAATAAAACCGAACTGTGCGTGTCCCCACCCCAAATGGGATTCAAACCCGTAACCCCAGGCTTAGCAGGCCAGTGCCATAGCCATTAGGCCACAAGGCAGCTATGCAAATCATAAAACCATTGAGCTACAATCCTTTCCTTGTGTGTGCGCACATGAACAAAAATGATACCGGGAAACAAAGCGCCGCAAAGAGATCAACACTGTACAGCGGCACAATGAGATAAGTGAAATACTGTGGAATAACGGGTGGCAATGGTACTTAGTATAAATGAGATTGCAAAACTCAACAAGGATCGGTTGACAACACAATCTCTAGCAAAAACATGAAAGCGTGCTCCATGCTGAAATAAAGTGCAGTGCCCATGTACATCAAATGTTTGCGAGTGGTGGCCTGTGAAGCGGGCGCCATGGCAATAAAAAAAAAAAAATACATAAAAGTGGGTGCCATTTGATGAATGGTCGACTTATGTAATTTAAATGCTCGTGAGGGACAGGCTATGGAGAGTTGAGGGGCCTTGCTGGAGAGTGGTAGTGAGGGAATCCATTGAGCATGAGTTTCTTGTGGGTGTACCAAACTCGGTTTACCACAGACACTTTACCGTTAAACTCATAACCAAGGCGAGACCTAAACAAATGACCAAAAGCATTTTAGAAACAAAAGCCTTAACAGTAAGAGTTAGTACCTAATGAACCATTTACAGCAGCATTATAAAATACTAGCAGCCCGCCCGACGTTGTCCGGGGCAGAAGGGGGCTGGGGGCAGCACCGCTGCAGGAGACACGCAGCAGAGCGGCCAGCAGCGGGAGCAGCAGAGCGTACTCACCAGCATTTTGTGCGCAGGGTGTTGTTTCCTTGCCCCCGTTTCCTTGCTCCTGGCCGCTTCTGCCCACGCTCCTGTCCGGACTCCGGAGGCTGTTGGTTTGGCGCTCCTGCCCGCTTCTGCCCACGCTCCAGTCCGCTCTTGGGATGTCTGACTCCGGAGTCTGTCGGTTCGGCGCTCTTGTCCTGCCCGCTTCTGGCCACGCTCCTGTCCGCTCTTGGCATGTCGGACTCCGGAGTCTGTCGGTTCGGCGCTCCTGTCCTGCCCGCTTCTGGCCACGCTCCTGTTTGCTCTCCGAGCACTTTACTACTTTACTAAAATGGCGGACCCGTGATTGTGATGTCAGCATGCATAAAACGCACACGCCCACCTCAGACATGGCCCTACTTCCAAGGGACTACTTTCTGAAAGAACGTACTTTGCCCTTCTAAGGTATTTTTTTTATGGTATATAGCCTATGTCCATCTGCTTACCCTGACGTTTCCTATGATGTATTGGGTGTTTTGATTGGCGCTGTGGTTCCCGAGTTTACCTGGCTCAAAGGATTGTGTTCTCTCTTTATAATAGTAGTATAGATATAGATGTGCATAATCCTTTAATTACTGATTATAAATTCGACCCACTTGCAGGCCTCGTGGTTCTAAACTCTTGGCACCCATCTGTCCTTTAAAGGTATCTCCGAACAGCCATTCGAGGTAATGCACTGCACGATGCCTACTTCCACAACAGACTGTTTAATTGAAGGAAGCATTTGTAATCTCTAAACAAAAGAAGCTGCTTCCTACCAGTGCTTAATGATGACTGCTGATACGTCTCTACTGTTTTACTGCTCATAGAAGGAGGCGGATACAAATTTTGCTCTACTTTTCCCAAGTTAAATTCGGGTCTGAAGTGAAGGAAAATGTACACAGTAAAAGTTGTCCAAAATAATAATGGAATTTCCTTCCATTGACAAATAGCTGTGCTGTTTGGGGGCAGCAATCATTGAGTATTAGCCCGTTCGACATTCTGCAGACACCAAATGTGACATCAAATATGATCACAAAGTGTATTAGCTCTGTGTTTGCACATCCCCGCGGCGCAGCTTTTAAAACATGCCCCAGCGTTGTGGAACTTTCATTTTGACACTCACACACGACAGCCTTAAGGTTTCAAAATCAAAACCAAGCACAAAACTCACCGCGGTTCCTGAGATACTCTAGTCCGGACTAGGAAGCTCTTTCAAAACAAGACTATCATGGCATTTCGTGCACAAGGGATGTAACCTGGCCTAGCAACCGGAAGTTCGAGAGCGTGAAGCCGGTCGTGGGGCGGGACTTCCGCCTTCTGTGTGAAGCCTGCATCCACGGAGTGCCAGAGAGCAGCAGTGGTGACGCGGGGCTCCCATGCCTGAGGGAGAGCCCCGCGGTGGCTGCAGAAGTCAGGAGTGGCGGCGATGCGGTGAGTGGGGCTTAGTTGTAAGAGGGGGCGGCGGCGGGGGTGTGTGTGTGTGTTTGTGCGTGTCTGTGTGTATGTGTGCGTGTCTGTGTGTGTGTGTGTGCAGGGGGGTTGGCAGCGTGTGTGTGCGCGCGTGTGTGTGCATGTGTGTCCGCCCGCAGGGGGGGTGGGGTGCTGGCTGTGTGTGTGCGCCGTTAGTGCATGCGAGCCAAGCGAAAGCAGGGGCTGTGTGTGCGTCTGCGCAAGCGCGTCTCAGAAGCGCGTCCACAGACCCCAATCGGCGCGTGCCCCGGTCTGTACCACTTGGGAGGCAACACGGTAACAATAGTTCTCGCTTGCGAGACCTAAAAATCAGCTCAGACATTTGCATCTCACTGATATCCAACGACTATATGAGGAAAGACTCAACAATGTGTAAGTGTGTGCCTGTCTGTGCAGAACATATCATGGATGACTGTGTAATTAATATGAATCAAACAGCATAGACAGAGTGGTTTGTGAATGTCAGCAGAACTCCGAAATAGCAACATAGGACCATAGTAGCCGGTTACTTGTCATGTATTTTTATACAGCATATTTATTTTGGGGTAGTTAGCTGCACTTTGAAGAAAATACCTTTATAAAGCTAACAATGGGCACAAATTAAAATGTTTAGGTTCTTTTTACCCATCTTGAATAAAATGTTAATGGAGGCGTGGCCTGGAGGAATGACAGGCTAGACGCGTTTGCCGGAGCTCCCGCTGGTGGTGAATAAATCCTTCAACATAATACAAACATAGAAGGGAGGTAGAGCTAATCGTTGGATTTGTGCTCCACTATGGTACTTGGGTAAACAGAAGAAATCCAACATAAGGAAGGGGGGAAGGGGAAGAAAGAGTGGTCAATAGGTATTGAAGCACTCAGTGTTTGATAAAATACCCCTCACACACCAAAAGGCCCCTTGGTGTCATTTTTCATCATCGGGGTCTTCGCACCCCTCTATCGGGATGCGGCGTGCTACGACCTACGGCTACGCGGGAGCACTATCAGGTTGGCTATGTGTGGTGTACAGTGTGTGGGGTATGTTTTTAAGGTGAGTAGGGAATGTGGTGAAAGAGATTAAAAAGTACCTGGCACTAGAGTGTAAAAGAAAAACAGTTTTATTCTGAACTCTGGCTGGTACTATTAAAAGAAGTGCAGGGCGAGATCAAGTCTGTTGTATTAATGAACAGGACCTCTGGTGTGCTATGTTGTCGACATGTTTCGGAGGCAAGCTCCTTCTTCAGGACAGGGGCACAAACTCCCTTCCCTACTCACGTCTTCTTCTACAAAAAAATTTGTATTTTACAAAAAAAGTGAAAAACTTTTTGTAGGAATCGGCTAAGTGTGCCTACAGAGGTCTGCTACAAGTTCAATGACCTGCAGAAAGACAGAAAAATAACAACTAATGGTTACCCATGTAGCGGGTAGTTCATACAGGCGCAGTCACCTGGAACCGCACCATTTGCTTAATAATAAGCTTGTTGAAAAAGGGGGGACTCACAACACATACAACATAAAACACATAAAAACTAGGATTTACTGTAAGTTGTATTCATACTTGTGAAGCTTGGTTTGTAGGCTTCATGAGCAAAAATGGAAACGTTGGGGTGCTGCTCCAATGGATATCTGTAGTGGAGAATGGTGCAGCTTAAAATGCAATTCAATCCCACTTACTTTCTTAGAGGAATGCAGATGGTCGTGGGATACTAATTCTCAGGTATTATACTCACAAGGTCAGGACACTCTGATCGCCGCCTTACCCCTCACGCTGCTCCGCTGGTGTGGAGTCATGCAAGAGACATGGTTATTTATACCCCGTTTCATTAATTGGGCGGAAACGAGTGTGCCTCCATGTATGGGTATTCCGCTTTACAGCCATACAGGGCATTCGTATGTTGTAGCCGCGTTAGCATAGGATCAGCGTCTGCGTGTTCAGGAGGTCTTTTCCAAGCATGCGCACCGGATCACCACTAGTCCCCTGCGCATGCGTGTTGAAGGAACTGGTTTTGTCCACTCTTAGCGCATGCGCGGTAGGCACACGCGCACTACGTTGCATATCTTGTCTCAAGAGCGCGAGTGTAGGTCATGCGCCCAAGACTATTGCGCGTATGGATGCATTAAGGTGTATATCCAACCAAAGGCTAGTCCAGCGGGTGATGGGGGTTGTGTGTATAATAAACTACCGCTATCCACAAGGCTGTTCAATATTTGGTGATGAAATTTACATGGTCTAAACCATAAAAAGAATTCAATTTTTAGAAATCATTTTTAGAACTCATTTTTAGAACAAAGGATTGGTGCTACTGTCTAGGAAGTTGCACTTCAAGGGTGTTACTGTGTATGTTATGCTGACAGTTGGCTCCAGGGCACATCATCGTTAAGCCCATTGAGATGGGTGCCCAAACGGAACACCCACCTTTGTTCTTTTTGAAAAAGGCCCGCATCCGGGGGCAATTGTTCAATTACTGTCCATTTTAAGTCGTTGACGCAGTGTTGCATAGTTAGAAAATGCGTGGCCATTTTTGTTGTGCTTTTCTTACATCGCACATTGCTTTTATGTTCATTCATTCGTGTTTTGATGGCTCGTGTTGTCATGCCCACATATTCAAGGTTGCATGGGCACTTTATGAGGTAGATTACGTTTTTGGAATTACAGTTCGTGAATCTCCTTTGCTCCCATGTTGAGCCATTGCGGAAGGTGAGTCTTGTACTTTTCTCTGTCAAGTGGCAACTGCTGCAGTTAACGCATGGGAAATGACCCTGAATGCCTATTGATGGTTGTAAGGACACATTGGTTGGTTTTGGTCTAGTGTGTACCAATATGTCTCTGAGGTTACGTCCCCTGCGATGTGCAAACATTGGCTTGTCCAGATCAAGCTCGCCACTTGTTAATATTCTCCAATGTTTATTCACAATTTTGGACACTTCGTTTGACATTGTGTTAAATGTTGTTACACAGATAGGTCTTTTGTTTTCTGTAGGTTCTTCAATTCGTTCCTCCAGTAATGCCTCTCTGTTATAATTTTTTGCCCTCTTCATTGCTTTGTCGATGATCCTGTTGGGATATTCACGTTGCCTGAGTTTTTCTTTTAGCTCGTTCGCCTGCTTCTTGAATTCGCACACATCTGTGCAGTTACGCCTTAGGCGTAAGAACTGTCCATATGGCAGGTTTTCCCGTAGATGTCGAGGGTGAAAGCTGTCATACCTCAGCAGGCAGTTTCTAGAAGTAGGTTTAAAATGGGTGGTTGTTTTTAGTACCCCTGCATCTGCATAGATATTGAGATCTAGGAAAACCAATGTTTGGTCTGAGATGGTACTCGTGAACTTCAGGAAGGCGTTCTGGTTGTTCAACCATTCCAGAAAAAGCTCAGCTGATTGGCGATCACCTTGCCAAATGACCAGGATGTCGTCAATGTATCTTCTCCAGCATTTTATATTTGACCTGTATGGATTTTGGTCGTGGAGAATCCTGCTGGTCTCAAGGTGGTGTACATAGAGACCAGCCAGGCTCGGAGCAAAGGTGCTCCCCATGCTGGTCCCATGGCATTGTTGGTAAATTGTGGTTTTGTACTGGAAAAAGTTCTTTTGCAAAGCCAGTGAAATGCATTCTAGAACCAGTCCTCGTGGTGTTTGATATTTCCATGGAGTGGAAAAGAGTACTTCCTCGATGATCACCAACGTTTCATCGTGGGGGAGGCTGGTGTAGAGGCTTTCCACATCAAGGGACATCAGAAGTTGGGTTTTTGGGTCAAAAGTCATTTCTTGTAGTAGTTGTAATACTGCCTTTGTGTCCTTTAGATACGTGTTTGTAGACTGTACTAAAGGTCTCAGGAAGGCATCTGCGAACCTCGACAATGGTTCTAAGATTGAGCCAATGCCTGAAACTATTGGTCTTCCCGGGGGTTTGTTGAGATCCTTGTGGATTTTGGGAATGCTGTAAAAATATGGAATCCGGGGTTTTTTCTGCTCCAGGAATTCGCCTTCCTTTTTGCTCAACCAATCATGTGTTAGGCCTTCCTCAATCATACCACCGATTCTTGTCCTGAGGTATTCTGTTGGATCCTGCTGTAGGACCATGTAGTTGCGTCTGATAGAAGGCGCAGGCATTCGTTATCATAATCCTCAGTTGACTGTAGTACTATTGCTCCCCCCTTATCTGCTGGTTTTATAACTATGCTTGTATCCCCAGATAAGGTTTTTAAGGCAAGTTGTTCTTCTTTTGTTGTATTGTGGAAAGTTTGTGTGGAGGACACATCCAATTTGTTGACCTCTGTCATGACAGCCTTTTCAAAAGCAAGTAGCTCGATGGGGAGTACTGAGTCTGGAGGTGTGAAGGTCGATTTGGGTCTCAGACCCGTCCGTGTCTGTTGTTAAGGCTTGTGATGGTTTGTCTATGAAAAAGGCCTGCAATTTCAATTTCCGTACAAATTCCTTCATTTCGACGTTCACTTTGAAGATATCTGGTTTTTGTGTTGGTACAAAACCCAAGCCTTTATTTAATACCTGTTGTTGGATACTCGTCAGCGGTTTAGAGGTTAGATTCACCATTAAGTCCCTCTCTGGTTGCTGGTTGATGCTTGGTTGGGTAAGGAGCCTGTCATGCTCCTGGTTTGTCGGGGGTTCCCTTGGTCTGTCGCCTCCCATGTGACGTTGTTGCCTTTCCGGTTCTTTCCCCGTGTCCCTGGGCGTGAGCCTAAAAAAGGTTGTGAACCATAAAAACCTCCATTGAATTCTTGGTTCCATTGTGGAAAACCCTGTGCATCGGTAGGGTGGTTGAATTGGAAAGGTTGGAATGGTGGTGGTCCTATGAATTGTGGGTACTGGGGTGGGTATCCTCTCCACCCTCTTTGTCTTGGGAACTGTTGTCTTCTTTGCCTCCACCCACCTCTATTCGGGCGATTCCTTCTGCCACCGCTGGAATTTGAGCTGGCGGAACTAATATCCGACCCATCACTGTCTGTATCATTTTTCGTGGATACATAGTCGGCCTTCGTGTATGGGTAGGTTCCTTCAGGTGTGAATTTGTCTTTATCTTTGCTCAATTTATTGAGTTTGCTTTGCTTCAGATTGAATTCAAATTCCGTCATTTGTTGACTCAGCTCATCCAACCTGACTTTAAGGTCCTCTGTTGACATATACGTGTTTAACTTCACCTCAATTTTCCCAATATCAATCTTTAGCTCCTGTGTGATTCTGGTTGCTGTTTTTATAATTAGAACCAACCAATCCCTGGTACAGTGCCATGAGATTAGTGACCACTCCTTCTTGAACTGCATGTCTGTTTGGAAAATGAATGTCCAAAATTGTGAATAAACATTGGAGAATATTAACAAGTGGCGAGCTTGATCTGGACAAGCCAATGTTTGCACATCGCAGGGGACGTAACCTCAGAGACATATTGGTACACACTAGACCAAAACCAACCAATGTGTCCTTACAACCATCAATAGGCATTCAGGGTCATTTCCCATGCGGAAACTGCAGCAGTTGCCACTTGACAGAGAAAAGTACAAGACTCACCTTCCGCAATGGCTCAACATGGGAGCAAAGGAGATTCACGAACTGTAATTCCAAAAACGTAATCTACCTCATAAAGTGCCCATGCAACCTTGAATATGTGGGCATGACAACACGAGCCATCAAAACACGAATGAATGAACATAAAAGCAATGTGCGATGTAAGAAAAGCACAACAAAAATGGCCACGCATTTTCTAACTATGCAACACTGCGTCAACGACTTAAAATGGACAGTAATTGAACAATTGCCCCCGGATGCGGGCCTTTTTCAAAAAGAACAAAGGTGGGTGTTCCGTTTGGGCACCCATCTCAATGGGCTTAACGATGATGTGCCCTGGAGCCAACTGTCAGCATAACATACACAGTAACACCCTTGAAGTGCAACTTCCAAGACAGTAGCACCAATCCTTTGTTCTAAAAATGAGTTCTAAAAATGATTTCTAAAAATTGAATTCTTTTTATGGTTTAGACCATGTAAATTTCATCACCAAATATTGAACAGCCTTGTGGATAGCGGTAGTTTATTATACACACAACCCCCATCACCCGCAGGACTAGCCTTTGGTTGGATATACACCTTAATGCATCCATACGCGCAATAGTCTTGGGCGCATGACCTACACTCGCGCTCTTGAGACAAGATATGCATCGTAGTGCGCGTGTGCCTACCGCGCATGCGCTAAGAGTGGACAAAACCAGTTCCTTCAACACGCATGCGCAGGGGACTAGTGGTGATCCGGTGCGCATGCTTGGAAAAGACCTCCTGAACACGCAGACGCTGATCCTATGCTAACGCGGCTACAACATACGAATGCCCTGTATGGCTGTAAAGCGGAATACCCATACATGGAGGCACACTCGTTTCCGCCCAATTAATGAAACTGGGTATAAATAACCATGTCTCTTGCATGACTCCACACCAGCGGAGCAGCGTGAGGGGTAAGGCGGCGATCAGAGTGTCCTGACCTTGTGAGTATAATACCTGAGAATTAGTATCCCACGACCATCTGCATTCCTCTAAGAAAGTAAGTGGGATTGAATTGCATTTTAAGCTGCACCATTCTCCACTACAGATATCCATTGGAGCAGCACCCCAACGTTTCCATTTTTGCTCATCAAGCCTACAAACCAAGCTTCACAAGTATGAATACAACTTACAGTAAATCCTAGTTTTTATGTGTTTTATGTTGTATGTGTTGTGAGTCCCCCCTTTTTCAACAAGCTTATTATTAAGCAAATGGTGCGGTTCCAGGTGACTGCGCCTGTATGAACTACCCGCTACATGGGTAACCATTAGTTGTTATTTTTCTGTCTTTCTGCAGGTCATTGAACTTGTAGCAGACCGCTGTAGGCACACTTAGCCGATTCCTACAAAAAAAAATTCACTTTTTTTGTAAAATACACATTTTTTTGTAGAAGAAGACGTGAGTAGGGAAGGGAGTTTGTGCCCCTGTCCTGAAGAAGGAGCTTGCCTCCGAAACATGTCGACAACATAGCACACCAGAGGTCCTGTTCATTAATACAACAGACTTGATCTCGCCCTGCACTTCTTTTATTAGTACCAGCCAGAGTTCAGAATAAAACTGTTTTTCTTTTACACTCTAGTGCCAGGTACTTTTTAATCTCTTTCACCACATTCCCTACTCACCTTAAAAACATACCCCACACACTGTACACCACACATAGCCAACCTGATAGTGCTCCCGCGTAGCCGTAGGTCGTAGCACGCCGCATCCCGCTAGAGGGGTGCGAAGACCCCGATGATGAAGCATGACACCAAGGGGCCTTTTGGTGTGTGAGGGGTATTTTATCAAACACTGAGTGCTTCAATACCTATTGACCACTCTTTCTTCCCCTTCCCCCCTTCCTTATGTTGGATTTCTTCTGTTTACCCAAGTACCATAGTGGAGCACAAATCCAACGATTAGCTCTACCTCCCTTCTATGTTTGTATTATAGTCTAGGCAGCGTGCAGCTGCGGGAGTTATACCTTTCACTCTCTCCACAACACAATCACATACACTAGGTAACTGTAGACCACAGCGGTCTCTAAATATGGAGGACGAACATGGCCTAACCTTTGGCGAAGAGGAAATTGACAGAATCTTGGCTGCAGTAAACCCTTTTGAGGGACTGAGCAACCCTGAAACCGGCCCAAACATTGATGACTGGAATGAATTAGTTAAACTAAGACGTAACCAGATAAAAGCAGCTTTACACGGTCTGATAATGACGGAATACTTGAGGAACAAGATGGGACCACCTGGCCTGATTGTAAAGAATGAACCATTCATTTTCCAAACAGACATGCAGTTCAAGAAGGAGTGGTCACTAATCTCATGGCACTGTACCAGGGATTGGTTGGTTCTAATTATAAAAACAGCAACCAGAATCACACAGGAGCTAAAGATTGATATTGGGAAAATTGAGGTGAAGTTAAACACGTATATGTCAACAGAGGACCTTAAAGTCAGGTTGGATGAGCTGAGTCAACAAATGACGGAATTTGAATTCAATCTGAAGCAAAGCAAACTCAATAAATTGAGCAAAGATAAAGACAAATTCACACCTGAAGGAACCTACCCATACACGAAGGCCGACTATGTATCCACGAAAAATGATACAGACAGTGATGGGTCGGATATTAGTTCCGCCAGCTCAAATTCCAGCGGTGGCAGAAGGAATCGCCCGAATAGAGGTGGGTGGAGGCAAAGAAGACAACAGTTCCCAAGACAAAGAGGGTGGAGAGGATACCCACCCCAGTACCCACAATTCATGGGACCACCACCATTCCAACCTTTCCAATTCAACCACCCTACCGATGCACAGGGTTTTCCACAATGGAACCAAGAATTCAATGGAGGTTTTTATGGTCCACAACCTTTTTTAGGCTCACGCCCAGGGACACGGGGAAAGAACCGGAAAGGCAACAACGTCACATGGGAGGCGACAGACCAAGGGAACCGCCGACAAACCAGGAGCATGACAGGCTCCTTACCCAACCAAGCATCAACCAGCAACCAGAGAGGGACTTAGTGGTGAATCTAACCTCTAAACCGCTGACGAGTATCCAACAACAGGTATTAAATAAAGGCTTGGGTTTTGTACCAACACAAAAACCAGATATCTTCAAAGTGAACGTCGAAATGAAGGAATTTGTACGGAAATTGAAATTGCAGGCCTTTTTCATAGACAAACCATCACAAGCCTTAACAACAGACACGGGTCTGAGACCCAAATCGACCTTCACACCTCCAGACTCAGTACTCCCCATTGAGCTACTTGCTTTTGAAAAGGCTGTCATGACAGAGGTCAACAAATTGGATGTGTCCTCCACACAAACTTTCCACAATACAACAAAAGAAGAACAACTTGCCTTAAAAACCTTATCTGGGGATACAAGCATAGTTATAAAACCAGCAGATAAGGGGGGAGCAATAGTACTACAGTCAACTGAGGATTATGATAACGAATGCCTGCGCCTTCTATCAGATAGACGCAACTACATGGTCCTACAGCAGGATCCAACAGAATACCTCAGGACAAGAATCGGTGGTATGATTGAGGAAGGCCTAACACATGATTGGTTGAGCAAAAAGGAAGGCAAATTCCTGGAGCAGAAAAAACCCCGGATTCCATATTTTTACAGCATTCCCAAAATCCACAAGGATCTCAACAAACCCCCGGGAAGACCAATAGTTTCAGGCATTGGCTCAATCTTAGAACCATTGTCGAGGTTCGCAGATGCCTTCCTGAGACCTTTAGTACAGTCTACAAACACGTATCTAAAGGACACAAAGGCAGTATTACAACTACTACAAGAAATGACTTTTGACCCAAAAACCCAACTTCTGATGTCCCTTGATGTGGAAAGCCTCTACACCAGCCTCCCCCACGATGAAACGTTGGTGATCATCGAGGAAGTACTCTTTTCCACTCCATGGAAATATCAAACACCACGAGGACTGGTTCTAGAATGCATTTCACTGGCTTTGCAAAAGAACTTTTTCCAGTACAAAACCACAATTTACCAACAATGCCATGGGACCAGCATGGGGAGCACCTTTGCTCCGAGCCTGGCTGGTCTCTATGTACACCACCTTGAGACCAGCAGGATTCTCCACGACCAAAATCCATACAGGTCAAATATAAAATGCTGGAGAAGATACATTGACGACATCCTGGTCATTTGGCAAGGTGATCGCCAATCAGCTGAGCTTTTTCTGGAATGGTTGAACAACCAGAACGCCTTCCTGAAGTTCACGAGTACCATCTCAGACCAAACATTGGTTTTCCTAGATCTCAATATCTATGCAGATGCAGGGGTACTAAAAACAACCACCCATTTTAAACCTACTTCTAGAAACTGCCTGCTGAGGTACGACAGCTTTCACCCTCGACATCTACGGGAAAACCTGCCATATGGACAGTTCTTACGCCTAAGGCGTAACTGCACAGATGTGTGCGAATTCAAGAAGCAGGCGAACGAGCTAAAAGAAAAACTCAGGCAACATGAATATCCCAACAGGATCATCGACAAAGCAATGAAGAGGGCAAAAAATAATAACAGAGAGGCATTACTGGAGGAACGAATTGAAGAACCTACAGAAAACAAAAGACCTATCTGTGTAACAACATTTAACACAATGTCAAACGAAGTGTCCAAAATTGTGAATAAACATTGGAGAATATTAACAAGTGGCGAGCTTGATCTGGACAAGCCAATGTTTGCACATCGCAGGGGACGTAACCTCAGAGACATATTGGTACACACTAGACCAAAACCAACCAATGTGTCCTTACAACCATCAATAGGCATTCAGGGTCATTTCCCATGCGGAAACTGCAGCAGTTGCCACTTGACAGAGAAAAGTACAAGACTCACCTTCCGCAATGGCTCAACATGGGAGCAAAGGAGATTCACGAACTGTAATTCCAAAAACGTAATCTACCTCATAAAGTGCCCATGCAACCTTGAATATGTGGGCATGACAACACGAGCCATCAAAACACGAATGAAGGAACATAAAAGCAATGTGCGATGTAAGAAAAGCACAACAAAAATGGCCACGCATTTTCTAACTATGCAACACTGCGTCAACGACTTAAAATGGACAGTAATTGAACAATTGCCCCCGGATGCGGGCCTTTTTCAAAAAGAACAAAGGTGGGTGTTCCGTTTGGGCACCCATCTCAATGGGCTTAACGATGATGTGCCCTGGAGCCAACTGTCAGCATAACATACACAGTAACACCCTTGAAGTGCAACTTCCTAGACAGTAGCACCAATCCTTTGTTCTAAAAATGAGTTCTAAAAATGATTTCTAAAAATTGAATTCTTTTTATGGTTTAGACCATGTAAATTTTATCACCAAATATTGAACAGCCTTGTGGATAGCGGTAGTTTATTATACACACAACCCCCATCACCCGCTGGACTAGCCTTTGGTTGGATATACACCTTAATGCATCCATACGCGCAATAGTCTTGGGCGCATGACCTACACTCGCGCTCTTGAGACAAGATATGCATCGTAGTGCGCGTGTGCCTACCGCGCATGCGCTAAAAGTGGACAAAACCAGTTCCTTCAACACGCATGCGCAGGGGACTAGTGGTGATCCGGTGCGCATGCTTGGAAAAGACCTCCTGAACACGCAGACGCTGATCCTATGCTAACGCGGCTACAACATACGAATGCCCTGTATGGCTGTAAAGCGGAATACCCATACATGGAGGCACACTCGTTTCCGCCCAATTAATGAAACGGGGTATAAATAGCCATGTCTCTTGCATGACTCCACACCAGCGGAGCAGCGTGAGGGGTAAGGCGGCGATCAGAGTGTCCTGACCTTGTGAGTATAATACCTGAGAATTAGTATCCCACGACCATCTGCATTCCTCTAAGAAAGTAAGTGGGATTGAATTGCATTTTAAGCTGCACCATTCTCCACTACAGATATCCATTGGAGCAGCACCCCAACGTTTCCATTTTTGCTCATGAAGCCTACAAACCAAGCTTCACAAGTATGAATACAACTTACAGTAAATCCTAGTTTTTATGTGTTTTATGTTGTATGTGTTGTGAGTCCCCCCTTTTTCAACAAGCTTATTATTAAGCAAATGGTGCGGTTCCAGGTGACTGCGCCTGTATGAACTACCCGCTACATGGGTAACCATTAGTTGTTATTTTTCTGTCTTTCTGCAGGTCATTGAACTTGTAGCAGACCGCTGTAGGCACACTTAGCCGATTCCTACAAAAAAAATTTCATTTGTTTGTAAAATACACATTTTTTTGTAGAAGAAGACGTGAGTAGGGAAGGGAGTTTTGTGCCCCTGTCCTGAAGAAGGAGCTTGCCTCCGAAACATGTCGACAACATAGCACACCAGAGGTCCTGTTCATTAATACAACAGACTTGATCTCGCCCTGCACTTCTTTTAATAGTACCAGCCAGAGTTCAGAATAAAACTGTTTTTCTTTTACACTCTAGTGCCAGGTACTTTTTAATCTCTTTCACCACATTCCCTACTCACCTTAAAAACATACCCCACACACTGTACACCACACATAGCCAACCTGATAGTGCTCCCGCGTAGCCGTAGGTCGTAGCACGCCGCATCCCGATAGAGGGGTGCGAAGACCCCGATGATGAAGCATGACACCAAGGGGCTTTTGGTGTGTGAGGGGTATTTTATCAAACACTGAGTGCTTCAATACCTATTGACCACTCTTTCTTCCCCTTCCCCCCTTCCTTATGTTGGATTTCTTCTGTTTACCTAAATCCTTCAACATCCTGCACTAATATTTTGCCGTGATCCCCGGAACCCTGGTGGGAAAGATTACCCGGGGTGTGATAATCACCAAGGACGCTGAACATCCAGTGACTGCCACCGAACAGGTCCCAGAGAGGCGCGATCCGGCAGGACCTCGGGATGCCCTCTTGATAGGCAGCTGGACACAGCACTGAAGGTTGTCGGGCCAGGGCGGATTGCCGGTCAGGCAGATAGTGGAACTATAGCAGGCACCGAATCATGGTGAGGAGTCGGCTCACTGAGGGAAGCAATCGAGGAACTGAGGGGCA